>NW_027071475.1:0-1511 GCF_002906115.3 Quercus suber | reverse complement strand
AGAGTTTTAACTTCTTTTGCTTCTTTTGGTTGTTTGATTGGGGATGTGAAGGTTATAGAAGAATTCTTTATTGGTTTTACTATTTCTCATGTTAAGAGACAAGGAACTTTTGTTGCTCACAATTTTGCTAAACATGTTAGTGATTTAAAGGTGTGAATGAAGAGTGTTCCTCCACATCTTAATATTGTAATTGTTGCCGACTTGATATCCCTTATTTAATAATATTAGCTTATAACCTTCTACATATGCATGGATACATTTAAAGATATACAATAAAATGCATAATATAATTTATATATATAATTTAAATACTATTAATAGTCATTTTTATATTTTGTTAACTCTTTAAAAAATTTTGTAAGGATATTATTAGGTATAAAATGTAAACTGTCCATGTTTTTTTATTTTTATTTTATTGTGAAGCATTTTTTTTTTTTATGATTCATTTATTTTAGACTCTTTGGTTTTTGTACTTAATAACTCACTTAGATGAATATTTATGATGTGGTTCCACATTTGATTCTAAAATTAAGAAATAAAACTCTTTAAAAATAAATAATTTAGGACACATGGCAAAAAATTGGAACTCTAATTTGGAGTTTTAATTTGAATTTTTCTTAACTTCACTTATTTTATATATATATATATATATATATATGTAAGGACTAAATTTGGGTCCCTAGCCCAAATGATAGATGAACTTGAGCTCAAAAAGCCTAATACAATGAATTTATAGAGAGTGAGTTAGAAAACTAGGTTTTAATGAGTTAGACAACAAATAAAGTGGATTCAGATGACAAAAAAAAGGAAGATAGACTGATTTAATCTAAAGAAAATCATCCTTGGCATTGTCTGAGGAGATTAGTTCTTATATATTTCTCTCAAGTTTGGTTACAATTTAGTTCTTGATTGCTATGGTGTTTTTCTCTTGATTTCTCAATCCCCCTTTTCTCAGAGTCTCTCTTCCATTTTATACTATCTTTACATTTCATCTCCACCTTCCACGTGCAGATCAGATTGTTGGTATTGATCATTGTCCCATCAGCATCTTTCTAAAGTCTTTAGGTAGCAGTTGTAAGGCTGAAAGTTACTGTTCATGTATCACTTCCTTATTAATGCGGCCAGAGAGTTAGTTGCAGAGTATTTAATGTGGTGGTAGTAGCTTTCTCTTGAGATATTTCATGGCTTTTTCTTGCGTCCAGTTCCTTCTTGATACTTATCCTCATCCATAAAACGATCCAGAACATTACTCTTGATGGCAAACCACGTCCCTTGACCTTGGCTTTGCTCAGTCGAGGAGGGATTCTTCCTTGGACCACCCTTTTGGATGGTTCTAATCATATCTCACTTCTTTACTTACTAAGACGGATCTTCATAAAAGTGTTTACCCGTCCTCTTCTTATATTGGGCCCCTGACCCAATATATACATAGATATGGGCTCCTGGGCCTATCAACCCCACAATATAGATTACAGCTTTCTACTTCTCAAAAAAAAAAAAAAAAAAAAAAA
>NW_027071474.1:0-1512 GCF_002906115.3 Quercus suber | reverse complement strand
TACTTCTGCAGCCACTCGATTCCAACTTTACAATATTAAACCAACTTTGAGCAAGTCTAAAGAAGACACCATACAATGTTTTGATCATGGTTTGCCAACATTACAAATTAGAGTTCTAAATACATAAAATCCTAAGACCTTAGAACCTAACAAATTTCTTCATTATTATCAACATTTACTATTTTTTTGTTTTATTCTAATAATTTTTTCTTGGCATTCTAGATTTTTAGACCCATAATAATAATAATAACAAAATAGAAAAAACAATTATATTTTCATATAATACATTATTAATAGCATAGAAAATAAATTTGCATATATGAAAGTGAGTGTTATGTGTATAGTCTAAATTTTGTAGGAAAAAGAGAAGGAAGGGAAAAAAAAAAAAAACTCATGGACTTGCTATTTTATTAAACTCAATTAAGTTTCCTAATAAATTTGTGTTAAAAAAGTATAACAACTTGTTTAAATCAAATAAAACCACAAATTTTAACAAAAAAAAAACTCATTTTAAATCCCCTTGTCTGTATATCATACGATTCACCGATACGATACGATTTATACGATACGCATCCATATATCGAACGATTCATGAGCACTTACGATACGCCCTTATGATACAAAACTTTTTGAACACGATACGATACGTATCGTACTATACTGACAATTATGTCAGGAAGGAACAAGACAAAGGAAAACTATGAAATATCTAAGAGAAAGTTGCTACCACCGCATTGAATGCTTTGCAGCTAATTCTCTGGCCATATTAATGAGGAAGTGATACCTGAATAGTAGTTTTCAGCCTTACAGCTACTACCCAAAGATTTCAGGAAGGTGCTAATGGGACAAGGATTAACACCAATAATCTGATCTGCACGTGGAGGGTAGAGATGAAAGAGGAAGATAATATAAAATAGAAAGGAAGCCCTGAGAGAAAGGGATCAAGAAACAAAAAGAAAAACACTAAAGCAATCAAGAGTTGAACTTGTAATCAAACTTGAGAAGAAATATATAAGAACTGATCTCCTCGGATTGTACCAAGGGCGATTTTCTTTAGATTAAACCAATCTATCTTCATTTTTTTATCATTTGGATCTGTAGGTGAAGAATTTGTTCCTCCCCACATCTAATTGTTGTCCTCCGCGGTGCCTGGCGCGGTGCGGTTTTTGCCCCTCGTCCCCGAGTGTAGGCAGCCGAGGGGGGTTTCATAGTCTCAGCCCCAAGCCTGGAATCCCACATCGGTTAGAGAGAGCGCCCCACTACCCTTTATAACGCTTCAGGAGCTTGGGTAGTGTACCACTACTCAGTAGGTGAAGAATTTGTTCCTCCCCACATCTAATTGTTGTCCTCCGCGGTGCCTGGCGCGGTGCGGTTTTTGCCCCTCGTCCCCGAGTGTAGGCAGCCAAGGGGGGTTTCATAGTCTCAGCCCCAAGCCTGGAATCCCACATCGGTTAGAGAGAGCGCCCCACTACCCTTTATAACGCTTCAGGAGCTTGGGTAGTGTACCACTAC
>NW_027071473.1:0-1523 GCF_002906115.3 Quercus suber | reverse complement strand
TTTTTCCTTCCCCTCCCTCTAACCAAACACCCACCAAAATTTTTTTTTTCCCATTTTCTCTCCAAAGTTTTTCATTCACCCTATTTTATCTCTAAACAAACACACCCTTAAGGACAGGTTATTTATTTTTAATTTTTGTGTGTGTGTGTGTGGAGTATTCGCCCGGTTTTGGTAGTGTTTGGTTGGATGTTTTTGTTGGTAATTTGTGTTTGTCTTGTCGGTACATTTATTTTTTTATGGGTTTGTGTTCTTGTGATTAAATTTTCTGAATTTGTGTTCTTTCTTATTCATGTTTAAGATGAAACTACATCTGAATTCTTGTGTATTTTGGGTTATAATTTTGTTTGTATTTTGGGTTATAATTTTTTTTTTCGTTTTTTTATTTTGTTAAAATTGATAAATTAATTTTTAAAACTAATGTGTCTTTTTTAATCATTATTTTATGTTGACATGACATTTTTTAATGCTCATTTCGTCCTAGTTTGTTTGTCATCTATTTCATTTTGGAATGTTTCAAAATATTGTCTTGTTTCTAAAAATAAAAGTCATAAATTTACTTATATTCCTATTATACTCTTACTTTATTTTCAAAACTATTTGAAAATAAAACTAAAAAATATTAAAAAAATCAATCTAATTGGAGACACTTTTTTAGTTGTTTCGTTAAGAATAACTTTTTTTTTTAAATGATAAATTTATTTAAGGATAATTTTGTAAACTTATACATTTTTATAAGGCAAACAAGACAATAAATGATAATCACTTAAAAAGTTTGACTTTTCAAACATGACAAACAAATTAGAATGGAGGGAGTATTATTTTATGAGTAATATTATAGACACAATTTATTATAGAACATTTTTACAAAATGTCGATGTGACCAACCTTTTATTGGTTTTCATTTAAGCCTATCATTAATATTATTTTTTCATTTACCAATAATCACTCATCACATCAGCCATTTGTAAAAAAATTTGCAAAATAGTTTGTATCTCTAGTATTATTCTTATTTTATTGGTCACATCAGCATTTAGTGTACCAATAGTACACTCCATCTGCCATGTAGGATATTTTTGTTAGTTAGATGATAGTAGAGACTAAAATGAAACGTGTTTTTCATTTTAGAAACCAAAATAGAAATAAGATTAAAATGTAGGGACTAAAGTGGCCAAATAAATATCAGTCATTCATGCATTCATTACTTTGAAGTTCGGTGGATTTATTAATTTTGAAAGACCTTTATTTATGGTGTTCATGTTTGAATCGTAATATTAATTTTTACTCATCAATCATGTATCACCCATCCAACCCACGGCCAAATAAATCAAAATAGAGTCTAGTCTGGACAATCTAGACTCTGGTATAAGGCACCATGTGAGCCGCACCGCCTAAGTCTATCCCAATCAACGAGAGTGACACATTGATGCAGCCCCACCATCTAGTACGTTCATTCTGTCAGCAGCTCTCGCTCTCTTACTCATTTCTCTACTTTACTCTTATTTCTTTAATTTCTCTCTATCTTT
>NW_027071472.1:0-1531 GCF_002906115.3 Quercus suber | reverse complement strand
ATGAACATGAAGAAGCTCAAACCCAAGAACATACAAAAAGACTGCTTGAAATGCCAAGTTGTGAAAAACTTGTTGCATGGAATATTGGTGATCAACAAAATAAAGGTTCAGTTTGTGAGGAGGCCAAAGGAAGAGGGTTCAAAAGATGTTTTTATTCTGCTGCTGCTGCTGCTGAAGAGGCCTCAAGCTTCAATACAACTGCTGTGATATCACATGAACAAGTAGATGCCGAAGCCCAAGAACACAGAAAAAGGCTGCGCCTTGAGCCTGAGATGCCAAGTTTGGATGCTGGTGCTGATGATGACGAGTTTGCTGGATGGACTGCTGATCTCCCAACCCCAGATGAAACACTGAGTCAAATATTTTCTGATCTACCACCCATGGTTGAAGTATGTCATCAATCAAAATCTGACCTTGTTCTTGATGCTGACATTGATAAAGAGCTTGATGCATGGATGGCTAATCTCCCACCCCTAGATGAAGCATTGAGTCAAATATTTTCTGATCTACCATCCATGGCTGAAGTATGTCATCAATCAAAATCTGACCCTGTTCTTGATGCTGACATTGATGAAGAGCTCGATCCATGGATTGCTAATCTCACACCCCCAGATGAAGCATTGACTCAAATATTTTCTTATCTACCACCCATGGTTGAAGTATTTCATCAATCAAAATCTGACCATGTTCTTGATTCTGACATTGATGAAGATTTTGATGCATGGATTGCTAATCTCACACCCCCGGATGAAGCATTGACTCAAATATTTTCTGATCTACTGCCCCTGGTTGAAGTATGCAGTCAATCCAAATCTGACCCTGTTGCTAATGCTGATACTGATGAATAACTTGCTGCATGGTTTGCTGATCTCAAATCCCGGATGAAGCATTGAGTTGATTATTTTATTTATGAGTTGTTAAGGCCTTGGACAGATTCTTTTTTTGGTCTTGCACAGATTCTTTGTTCTTCTCAGTTTTAGTTCTTTATTTTTTTTTCTTTCCATCATTGGTGTAACCAGATGATCAATCTTTGGAACTCTGGCATATTTGTCAAGGAGTCAATAGTTAGCATGTCGATTTATCTTCATGAAATTTAAACATTCTCAATGAAATTTTCTCTTTTTAAGAATGCTTTCATGAAATTTACAATTCTTAATGATGCACATCCATCTTAGCTGGGTCTTGGCATGGAGTTAAGAGAGAAGAAGCCTGTGAAAATATATTGATATACCTAAAATGCATATTAAACTCAGAAATATATAGTCACATGAAACTGTAGAAGAAGAGTATTTTTGTTTTAGAAAACAAAGGTAAGCCATTTTTAATACAAAAACAGTTGCCTCTAGAAAAACAATAATCTGTTTAATGACAATTGTATTGAGTAACTTTAGTTGGCTAATTAGCATGATGGAATTATCACCGCAATAAATTTATATTTTGAGGCCACTCTTTTGCAACTAGTTTCTGTTTTTTTTTTTTTTTAATATATTTTTTATTGATAGTCAACATTATAGTATGTCGCATTTTTTGT
>NW_027071471.1:0-1534 GCF_002906115.3 Quercus suber | reverse complement strand
ATACACCCTTGAAATATGGAGTTACTTAAAATTTATACCTTGAAGTTTAAGAATTTTGATTTTACACTCTAAAGTTTAGTTCTATTAACAAAAATACACCATCGATTAATTTTGGCTATTAAATGACACATTGACACACTGATGTGTTTATTTATTTATTTATTTTGCCAAATCAGCTAATTAATCAAAACGGCATTGTTTTGCCCAAGAAGAAACACAAAACACAATCACACCATTTCACATCACCAAACTCAACCACATCATTAGGAAATCTTCGAAAGTTTTTCTTCATTTTTTTTTTTTTTCATGGTTTTGCACAGAGAAAGATTCATTCAAATGTCTTTTCTAAAAAAACTACTTAAACATTGGATGCCATAATTTTAAGGCACAGTATGATTTTGGATTTTGGGCACGTCAATGCCACTTAACAGTCAAAACTAATCATATATATGTTTTTGCCAACGGAATTAAACTTCAGGTATAAAATCAAAATTCAAGCCATCCAAAACTTTATATATATATATATATATAGCGAGGCATGTACCAAAAATATTAATATAAGCAAAAACAAACGGATAGAAAATTAAAGGAACAAGTGAGATGGCATCTACGTCTCTGCCGCTCATCAGTGGAGGCCTCCGTTTTCCCTCTCATTACTCAGCATCCCTTCCCAACCACCACCTCTCTGCAACTCGAACTCTCCCCAAGTAAGTCCAATCCTTAATTTCACTTTGCTCTGCTTCTTATGGTACCTCCAGATTTCTTTACCCTTCTTGTGTATACTGCGAAAGATATTGAATTTTTTATTATTTATTTCATTGTTCATATTTTTATGAGTTAAATCCTCAAATCTCAGATACCCACTTCTTCAATTACTTTAATAAGTGGATTTCTGTGTTAATTTCTTGAAATTTTTCTCCGTTTGGTTTCTGAGAATTTCACTGATATTAATAGCTATATTTGGTCTTCAAAATTGCCCATTTTTGGTTCGACAAGTACTGTAGTAATAAGTGGACTGCTCTGCTTATTTTTTAAAATTTCTTTGTATTTTCTTCCTAGGAGATTAAAATAATAAAAGGAAAAAAAAAAAAAAAAGTAACCTTGAAGAAATTGCAACCCTTAAATCTATCGTATCTACGCTTCTTTTGCTCCGATGCTTGGACTACATTGTTCCTCAAATTTAAAAAATTCTCAGTTTTTTTTTTGGATAGGAAAAGGGGGGCTTTATTTATTTTTATGTATAACAAGTACATCTCAAAAATCCTTAATGCAATCGGCATTCCTTAGTGGTGCTCAATTGTCTTAGGTCCCATTCAAAAGACTCATACACAAAAGATGGGCACTGAGCATATTCTTCAAGGTAACTAGGTTGGTTTCAGCCCATTTTCACTAGTCCTTCAGCACACCTATTGAATTCAAGGTATACGTGATTAGGAAGGACAGCCCACATCGGGTTCCTGCAATCACTGACCAACACAGAAATGTCCAAGGCCGTATTGCCTCGGGTTGTTATCCACTTAAGAACATTGAGTTT
>NW_027071470.1:0-1543 GCF_002906115.3 Quercus suber | reverse complement strand
TTTTCTGCGCAAATAAAACGACTCCAGTGGAGTCGTTTTATTCGTAAATAAAACAACTCCAGTGGAGTCGTTTTATTTGCGCAGAAAACGACTCCACCGGAGTCGTTTTCTTCGCTTATAGGACGACTCCGCTGGAGTCGATTTATGTGCACCTGCCCACCCTTTCAGCCACCTCAGTTGCGGTCAAAAAGGAAAGTTGAGTTCAATGTAGTCGATTTTATAAGACAGAAGTCGACTCCTCTAAAGTCGATTTGTTAAAAATGCAATATGTTTCAAACCTTAGTTAACTAATAAAATAGTTTGAATTTTGTTGTTATTTTCTAAAAAAATCCGCCACAGCCTGATAAAACGTTTTCCCTTTAAATAATGAGTCATGAATAATAAATGATAAATCATAAAAACTGAGTGATGAATGGCATTTTTTTAACCAAACTAGCTCTTGTTTGGCTTCTTTATTTTCATCACCCAATACTCTATTCTCATAATTCATTTCCCAAAATTTGGGGCCCCATTACAATTCATCTTAATTGGTTTTGTTTCCACCACAATATTTTGTTGTTTTTGGATAATGGAAAATGAGATATGGTGACATTTTTGTAATTTTCAGCAACCGAGTGAGACCCACTTCTTTGCATTGTCCACATCAAGTCAGACAACCATTACTCTCTCCAACGGCTCTTTGGCCTAATACTGAGGCTGGCTTTAACTCCCTATACAACCTATTACTCTTTTTCTTCAATATTTGCTTTAAAGCTGGCTGCATCTAAAGATGAACTTCAATCTCTGTCTCAGTCCTAATTTCGATCTCGTCCAAACTCTCCAATTTATAATTTAAGGAGATACTTGATAAAGACTATTTAACTTTATTAATAATAAAAAATGTTCAAAATAATAGGCTGTTATTTTGATATTCAACGGAAGCTTTTGGGTCAAACTGTCATTAGATTGGGTTTGCTGGATCTTGGAACACTCCGGCTGGAACTTGAGACACTCCAGTGTCAAGAGGAATAAAACATAATAGTTGAATGTTTCCTAGGAAACTAACATTAAATACTATTTAACTTTTCAGAGAAAATGACTTTAAAATATTTTCTGAATTGTTTGGCAAATAATGGTTTTATTTGTTGGACTTGAAAATCAACATGATTGAGCTTAAGAAACTAATTGGATTAGGCTTAGCCTTATTTGGATACTCCCCATGCCATCATGTTTGTGGCTGCCATTTTACTCGTGTCACAGGTTTAGTTGACATCATAATATAGCTTTGTAGAGGTTTGTGCCACATTGCATAATTTGGTGTATATGGAGGGAACGAAATGCTAAAATATTTGAAGGATGTGAACGTTGTATTCTTGAAATTAAGTCTTTCTTCTTCCATCCTTTACTTCAATGGAGTTTATATTTACCAACATTTTCTTGATTTTCTATTTCTGAGATGTTGGACCATTGTTTTTTGGGTCTTTGATTGTATTGTTCACATAGTACACTTCTAGTGTACTTGGGTTTATTTTGTTTTCAATAAAATTTTCGTTACTTATTCCAA
>NW_027071469.1:0-1544 GCF_002906115.3 Quercus suber | reverse complement strand
CTGTACATGCTTAATTAATAAGCAATTTTTTTCCCCTAAATCTTATTTTTACCAGCAGTCAATTTTTTCTCTGAAACAAATTGTAAGTGTAGCAGAATAAATTGCAGGAAAAGTGTATATTGATCATGATTCATGTCAATGATCTTTTGTTCAGTCTCTCATCTCTCTCTCTCTCTCTCTCTCTCAGCTGCACTTTTTTTTTTCTCATGCAATCATAGGAAGACAATTGTATTATAGACTAGTTGAATATTAATCTCTTTTTCTTGAAAGAAAAAAAATGTGACATTTATATTATTTGTAATTTTGATTAATCAGCATAAGAGGATGGCATTAGTCCTAACTTAGGTATAGGTCAGGAGTTGGATGATGATTTTGTAAGTAGTACTGCTAAAGTTATTCTGGAATCAAAGGAAGTGAATGGTCTTGGGTTGGCATTCCATCTCCATGAGATACATCCTCCATTTTGGGAAATAATGTTTGAGGTGTAGTCTTGTGAAGTTCTCATATGCTTTTCTTTTTTCAAAAATTTATCTTCTATAAAATGTTTGATTTTAGAAGTTTTAAAATAGATAAATAAATAAATAATCACACTCAAAACATGAGTAACATCACATCGACAAGAAATTTGGCGGGCATTTTAAGAATAAAGATAAAACAATAATAAATATATAAAAGATTCATTGGTGGTATTTTTTTTCTTGTAAATATCAAGGATGGTAATTTTAAAATTTCAGGTGTTGTAATACAAATTAAGAGATATATTAGTTACAATTGGGTCCAATTTATACTTTGGTGTAACTTTGATTAAAGTTATGTTACTCTATTTGTTAATTAGATATGAATTTGGACAAGTCCACCGTTAAATTAGATCATTTTTGTGTATTTTTCGTGTTTGTAAAATGTCAAGATGATCAAAAATTAATAATCATGTCATTAATTAATTGTTTAAATTTAAGTTTGTGTAATTCAAAATAGTGCATAAAAGATGAGTTTATGGATCGATTAGTAAATAACATCTAATTGATATGAAAATTGATATAAATGTTAAGAACATATCGAACATGAAATTCAATTGTGAGATTTTTAAAATATGAATTTTATAACAAGTTATTGGACGATATAATATTACTTAAAGTAATGTTAACCCAACTTTAAGTTATACATGACTTGTGTTCAAGTTATATAAGGTGTAATTTCAAGTAATATTGCCTAATAACTTTCTATTATATGAATGTTTTTAATGTTCATAGCATGCATATCAAATTTTGTACTAATTAGGTGATGTTTATTATTTGATCAATAAACTCATCTTCTATTTATAGTTTAAAAATATTGAAGTTTGAAACTTAAAAATTTAATAGATGACATGATAAGTAATTTTTGATGATTATATATTTTGACATGTATGTTAAGAATGTAAAAAACATTTATTCTCATCAAATGGTGAATCTAATGGTGAGATTTAAAAAAAAAATTAATCCATAAAAAAAAATTATTTAGTGGAGTAATATTAGTTTTTATTTATTTATTATAAGTGGTGTAAT
>NW_027071468.1:0-1546 GCF_002906115.3 Quercus suber | reverse complement strand
AAAAAAAACACACACACACACACACACACACACACACACACACAATACTTTGGTATTGCAATATAGAGATGCGTTCATTTCAGCCTATACATATCATGGAGGCCATGCATGCATGCTTGGGCAAAAGGATATCA
Organism: Quercus suber; assembly: GCF_002906115.3. Classification (NCBI taxonomy): domain Eukaryota; kingdom Viridiplantae; phylum Streptophyta; class Magnoliopsida; order Fagales; family Fagaceae; genus Quercus; species Quercus suber. Next base: position 1,412 of record NW_027071468.1, on the reverse strand, counting down.
AAATGTAAAGGTACATTCATTTGAGCCTCTATATATACAAGAAAAAATGCCCATACACCCCCTGAACTTTAGAAGTGTGGTCATTACACCCCTTAAACTTTTATTTTGGCCAATTTACTCCTTCATCTTTACACATCTACCAAATCACTATCTCTGTTAATTTACTGTCAAAACTCTAACAGAAAATGCACATGAGACACATGTGAAACAAAGGAGAAACTATTTTTTGAGTGAGGGAGACACAGTCAATTAGAATGACCATCTTGTCGTTCAACCACAATATGGATCCACAATAGACACACCCAAAAAAAAGTCCCAAATCTCTAAAACAAGTTTGTTTCAATTTTAAGAAGGTTCTGATGGATCTGGATATGAGGGATTGCGCCGCTAAAGCTCCCTAGGGATTTCCTAGAAACCCAAACAACCGGAGGTTTTTTGTTTTTAAGTTTTTAATTGAAAACAAAAATTCTAGGTTTTGAAGAATTCGATGTTGTTGCAATTTAGAATTAGATGTTGGTTTTACCATTTTGGTTAGTTTTCTTTATTGTGTTGGTAAAGATTGTTAATATAAATGGTGGACTTGGCTATTGGGGTTGTTCATTACTGCTCCCAAAGAATTCATCTAGAGAATGCTTGAAGGGTAAAAGAATTGAAGTCCAACATTCCATCCTTGTAAACCACGCTTCATTGTAGGAAAACAAGGTCCCGAAACTAAGGCATCATGGGAAATATTTAGAATGAAAATATCAGTAAAATGGTGGCTATTGAACAGGAGATCCATATTTGTAACTGGACGATGCAAGGGGACCATAAACAGCAGGACAAAGACTTCTAGCCCCAGAGGTAGGGATGCCACAGTGGTGTTCTAACCATTGATCTCTCTCTTTTTCTCATCTTTTTTATTATGGTATTTTAAGCATCACGTCACGTGTATTTTCTATTAAAATTTTGACAACAAACTAACAGAGGGAGTGATTTGGCAAATGTGTAAAGTCGAAGGAGTAAATTGGCCAAAATAAAAGTTCAAGGGGTGTAATGACCACTACTTTAAAGTTCGGGGGGTGTATGGGCATTTTTCCCATATATATCATAGAGGCCATGCATGCTTGGGCAAACAGATCCAAATTTTACGAGATAATGGAAATCAGACAGTTTTCTTAGGGCATACCCTAAGTGTTAAGATCCTTCCCATTAAAAATGAATCAATTGTATAGTTCAAATTAAGTATTCATTTGGAAATATTTTATCTAGATTTTTGCTAAAAGTACTATAGATAAAAATTAAAAGCAAAATTAAAATAAAATAAGTTGATGTTCGTATTAGTTTTTATCTTTTTATTTTTGGTAATTGTTTTTTTTCCCCCTTCTTAACATAGGCACATCCTCAAAAAAAAAAAAAAAAAAAAAAAAAAA
>NW_027071467.1:0-1546 GCF_002906115.3 Quercus suber | reverse complement strand
AAAAAAAAAAAAAAAAAGAGAGGAGAAACACCAAAGATCATTATGAAATAGATTGATTGAAGCTGGATCTTGATGGAGCTCTAGATCCAACAAAGGTCTCACTGGCCGGAGAAGTAGATTAAGCCACTAGGTCTAGCAACATTCCTAGGTATCTTGCCAAAGCAGCGATAAAGCCTCCTTCACTTCTCACTAGTACACACACAAACACAAACAGAGAAGACAAGGTACAGATGAAAGGGAGGGAGAGAAAGAGAGAGAGAGAGAGACAAAGTTGGAGCAGAAAAATTGTTTAAGAAATAAATTTTTGGTTGGCAAGGAAACTCTCTCACCACAAAAGGAGTGGCATTGTTCCTCACCAATTGTTTTGATATAATTTGGTGAGACTGATGCATGATTTTTTGAGTATTCTGAAATATTAAAATAACTACATTAATATGAATGCTCTTTCGTGTTACTATAGCTATGGATGAATTTTATAAAATTATACATAGATTGATATAAGAGGTTTTGGAAACCTTTTTTTTTTTCTTTTTAGAAGAAGAGGTTTTGGAAATTGGTTGGAAAAAATGTAAAACTTTTTTTACTTTACAACAGATTGATCTGAATGCTCTCTCTCTCTCTCTCTCTCTCTTTTATGGAGATGTGAATGCTCTTGATTTTCAAATAATAATAATAATAATAATAAGACCTTGAGATCCGTTGGACTAATCCCTAGAGCTAAAAGAAAGAAAACACAGTCAATAACTAGTTTGATTTGCCAATGTCTAATTCCGTACATTGCGAGCAGTGGGCAGTTTAGTCATTGCACACAAATTTCCAAACTATCGCAATCCAATCCGCGTGAGAGGTTCAGTAAAAAAATCTCCAGTCGTATTGCCGAAATATCCTTGCGTATCACGTGCCTTAATTCTCTCTCTATTATTTAATATTAAACTCCTACACATTAAAGTAAGCAAATGTTTAAAACACCAAAAAAAAGAAAAAAAAAAATTACTAATCCCACATATAAAAGGACCAACCTTAAACCTATTTCCCAAGTTAAGAACACATAGTTCAGTTGCAACCTCTGTTTTTCTCACCAAGAAAAAGAAAAGGCTCTCAAACCCTCACAAGATTCAAAACCCAGATAGATATTTTCAACGATGGAGTGGGTTCGAGGAGACCCAGTCGGCCATGGCAGTTTCGCTACAGTCAATTTGGCTCTACCAAAAGATGGTTACCCTCAAGATTCTCCTGTAATGGTTGTGAAATCTTGCGAGTCTTTCAATTGCTCGACGCTCGAGAACGAGAAACAAGTGCTCGATCAACTCGCGAAGTGCCCACAAATCATTCAGTGTCTCGGCGACAACCACAGCTTCGAGAACGGCACGGAGTATTACAACTTGTTGTTGGAATACGCTTCTAGTGGCACTTTATCCGATCAACTCAAGAACCGCGGCGGCCCGTTGCCGGAGTTCGATGTTCAACGCTACGCCAAGTCGATGCTCAAAGGGCTTCGTGATGTTCACGCTAAAGGGTTTGTTCACTGTGACTTGAAGCTTCAGAA
>NW_027071466.1:0-1548 GCF_002906115.3 Quercus suber | reverse complement strand
CTCTCTCCTTTTCCCTCTAAAAAAAAAAAAAATTAAAGCTCTCTCTTGTTATCTAGGACTTTGACACCACCATATTATACTCACTATTCTTCTAGGACCTATCCAATTGTGGACCTTAAAAAAGGGTCATGTTACTAATTTAAAAAAGGGTCATGTTAACAGTTAATGGGTGTCCTTAGGCCAATGATTAATAAACTATTTAAGAAAAATTTTTATATCACTTTTATTGAAAATTGAAAAAGCTGTTAAAACATTAATTGAATTTTTTTTCTTTTCCCATACAAATTTTTTAAAAATAGTTCATTAACAAATGCTCTTAGGGCATTTATTAACTCTTCCCTTTAAAAATATCCTAAATTTAGATATTGTTTGAACACTATTTACATCATTATCACATTATTAAGGACCTATCCAATTGTGGACCCTAACTTTTGGATCTCCCAAAAGGCTTGTAATTTCTAATAGGAATTTAGATTGAGAGTTATTATAGAAAAACGAAAAATTGGGTAGTGGGGCTAAGTGAGAATTCTAATAATATATTTTTGTTACAATTATCTATTGCCATAAAGTTTATTCAATAATGTGGGGCGTAAGAATTCAGATAAAGCACTTGTGCCACGTGTCGTATCCATGTTTGAGAAGCCCATTATCGTGTTGAGGAGGCCACACGCTCGGACAGTAAGGTCGTGTCGATGGCACGTTGCCAGAGGAGGTCCTATTGTTGAGAAAAAATTTCGAAAAGGGGGTTAGCCCTGACATGACTGGAGAGATGATAGCTACCCCCACATTCAATGCATTCCACTAAACCTCCAGGTTACATTTATGTGGAGAAGACCCTTAAACAGTGTTGCCTTGGCCGCTGCGACTCACAAGAGGTTTGGAAAGGTGGCTGATGGGATAAGCACTCGAGTGGAGGATTAGACAATCAACAAATGGAGGGCTAAGATTGCCTAAAGAGAGCTATATAATGTGAGAGACCCTCCAAAGGGCAAGGGACACAAAATCTGTAGAGAAAACACTGTAGTATTAAGAAAAGTAACTGTAATCAAAGTTAAGAGAAATATATTCACTACTCTCCTCAGACATTGCTGAGGAAGAATTTATGTGTATCACATTTGTCTATTTATTGTTTTTCCTTGATCTCTTACCATCTTTAGCCCATTAGGGGTGTCGTCCACTTCGTTGAAGCTAGCTTTTTAGCACACTCTCTACATATTTATTGTATTGAGCTCTTTGAGCCTTAATTCATTCATCTTTAGGACTTGAGAGCTAAAGGCCGCCCTTACAAATAATGCACAACAATTTTTTTTTGTTGCAATAAAATGTTATTGCAATGACTTTGACTTTATTGCAACTAAAAATGTTGTTGCAACAAAATATTTTTTTTTTCTTGTAGTGAATGGAACCTCTTCAGAAGACAAAAATAAGATTTTTTTAAAAAGCTTAGTTTTCATTTTTTTTCTTCTAAACAAATATATTTAGAATCTTTCTCGATTTTGTAATTTTGTGATTCTTTGTTGTATGGTTAGATTTTTTTTTTTTTTTTTT
>NW_027071465.1:0-1553 GCF_002906115.3 Quercus suber | reverse complement strand
ATGTGTTATCGAAAAGGAAATCAAAGAACTCGGCGAAAAACCTCTCTGCCACCCTCCAAGTGGTAATCAATCTACTAGACAATCAGTTGGGATACATGGGTTAGCAAGAGACCCTCCAAGCCTAATCTACCCGATGTATCTAAGCCCTCTAAGCTTCTACTCCAACAAGGCTTCTCGGAACCGTGTCTTTTCTAGCTCTCCGAATCCCACAATACGCCCGATTGCATCTGCCAAAGCCTGGCTTCTTCTAATGCTTCTCAGTAACACCAAAACCTCACTTGACACTCTGAAAGGGTGTGGTAAGTGTTTGGGCTATCAACCTCTCAATGGTATGGAAATGGAGAGGTAGGAGTTGAGGAAATTTCACAAGCAAATGAGTAGAGAATTATGGGTATAACAATCTCTAACTCTCAAGGTTTGTAGCTAGAGTTTTCTCTCAAAAGCACTCCTCAAAATTTGTGGGTAACTAGTAAGTTGCCCGTGCGATGCACGGATAATGTTATAATGTTTTATGTAAATTTGTTTTTGGAAAATATTACGCATATATTATAGCATATTTATTATAAAACTTTGTTAGTAATGAGTTCATCATAAAAAGTAACAATTATAAATTGCACACACACACATATATATATATATATATTATAGTTATTTTGTTCAAGTAATGAGCAATAATGAAAACAACTTGGAGGAATATTGTATAATAAAAGTTGATTAAGCATATTAATTCATTCTATATTATTGATTTTTATTATGTGATGTAATAAAAAGCTTCATTACGATTTTTTTTTTTCAATGCTTTGTTATTGTGGTATGGTGATGCTTGTTGTCATCATCAGTTTCTCCATCTTCAACATTTGAAATTTAGTCCGTCCATATTTGTTCAATTTTTTAGCTTTCATCATTTTTTTCCTTTTGTTGCATCATTTGTGTTAATTACTAATGAATTGGCACCGAGAGATTCTTGATTAGATCTTACAAAGTTTGGACTTCGTTGCTAAGATTTTCCATAGGTATTTGCATTTATATTAAATTTCAATGATGTGATGTGATAGTTTTTTGTAAATTTTTTATTTTTGTTAATTTTGGAATAGTGCAACAAAAAGAATTAATATAGCATGTTGAATTGTGTTTTTTTTTTTCCATACATTTTTATCATTTGAAGGCGCATCAAAAATCTTAGCAATTATGTAATTTTCAAAACCATCTTTTAGATTAAATTCATTCAAATGAAGTAGAGAAATCCATTTTTTTCCTTATTTTTTTTTTCCAAATCACGTGGGATTCCTTCTCCAATAGCAAGATCTCAATCTTGTAGATTTATTTAGGATTTTCTTGGCATCTTGATCGAATATTACAAACTTTGTTTTGTTAGTTGCATTAAAAACTTCAATTTGAATCTTGTATCTGAAGTAATTTGCAATTGTATATATATAAATATATTATAAATATTTGGAGAGTGTGTAGTTAATGTGAGTGCCTCTAACTATGGGATAGAAAGATTTGTTTTTATTTTATATTTTGCACACCAAAATGATCACGTTTGTAATTTG
>NW_027071464.1:0-1555 GCF_002906115.3 Quercus suber | reverse complement strand
TATGCAACAGCTACATTCACGCCATCTCTTCTGGTACAACAAAGGGCAAAGCTCCTCTATCCTGTTTGGCCTGCCTGCCTTGACGGGAACCATAGGGCTACAACACTACACTTAATAAATTACTAGTGATGTTCATGCTTATATGTGGTGTGGCTTCCTCGGTTATTACTGTTTCTACTAATTAAATATTGTTATTATAGTTTTAGCAATATTTTGAGTCGCACGCATTGCATGATCCTCTTGAAGTTGAATGATAAATTAACAATTCTTGTTATAAACTTGCTTAAAATGAAGATGGTAAAGACTTAATCCAATCTTAAATTCATTGTTGTCCTTTTTGTCCCTTTCTCACTATCACAATATATGCAGCTTTTCAACAAAGTAAAGACCAGTGGGGAGCGAACTTTAATTTGTATTTCCCCTTTTTTGGTAAGGCCAGCAACTTGGTAAATAATCATCAGTGCTTTTTCTGTTGCAGTCATGCCTGGAATAACTTTATATATTTGTAGAATCTATGTTCACTAGTCCAAATCTGTTACTTTTTGTTGGGGAGACTCCAATTGAGGCCAACTTCTAAACAATAACACTTTTTGGATACAATAGTTTGATCACGATTATATTTGCTACCCCATGATTTGTTTGTTATTTCCATGTTCTGCATATTATTAGCACTCGTCATTCAAGTGTTTTTTTTTGTTTTTTGGAGCCAAATAAGTTAGGAGTATTTCGTCATGGTTAACGCAATATATTGAATGGTGCTTTAGGTACATTTTGTATATGCCACCTTACACTAGTGCACTAGAGGAAATGTATAAACAAAAAAATTTATAACGGTGTTGATTTGTTCATAAGTATGCTAATTTAGACATAAAAGATGTTTTCAATGTTGTGCAATAGTGGAGACATCCACACGAAGCAACAATATTTAACATGGTTTGGCCATAGTGGTAGCTCTAGGAATTTTTTCTAAGGTGATCATTTTAAAAGACTTAAATTATACAAAATCTAATAAAAAAGAGAATTTGGATTATTGGATATATTGACATCACAAAATACACACACAAATATATGAAGTTTTACAACTTCCTTCTATTAAAATGATAATTCAACTCAACTTTAATTTTTTGTTGTTGCAATATTTTTGTTGTGTGTAGAACATTAATCTATTAACAATTTAACTCAACTCAAATTTTTTGTTGTGTCAACAACATTATTTTTTATTGTTACTTAACATATTGGTCTTTGTAATTTATAATTGTGTTTACACTTATTGGTCTTTGTAATTGTCCAATTGCCTTTACTATTTTATTTATTAACTAGCATAACATTTTCGGAGTGCCAACCACGTGTCTTTGTCTTTTAAAGCTCTCTCTCTCTCTCTCTCTCAAAATTGTTTTTTAACTTTTAAGTGGTAAGTTTGTTGTTGGACTTTTTCACCCCTAAGATTTAAGATAAGCAAACTAATAATTTTTGTTATTGCACTTGCTTTTTTTTTTTTTTTTTCTTTTTTTCTTTTTTTTTTCAGATTTTAGATAAATAAAATTTGTTGTTGGAC
>NW_027071463.1:0-1555 GCF_002906115.3 Quercus suber | reverse complement strand
GGAAGGGGAGGGAAAAACAGGAGAGAGAAAGGGTACCTTAGATGGTTGTAGCTCCAGCAATTGTAACCCTTGATTATCAATGAACAACTTCTCTTCGGACAGAGTACTCATATTAGTCCGAGAGCACATTAATTCAACTTCTCTCATTGGTGTTGCTGTTTAATACTGTCATTTTCATTATTTGCCTAGCCCTTTCGCCCACTCTCTACAAAATTTATTGTTTTGGGCTCAGAGGGTTCCAAATCCATACCTCCTTGGGTTTTTTTTTTTTTTTGTTTTCTTACATTAATCTATAAAAAATTGGAAAGTGATACATCCACAACATTTTAACAACATTTTTATAATAAATCATAGGTGGTACGTTCTTATTGGTTTTAATTTAAATCCACAACTTAAATCCCTTTCTCTTTTTTCTTTTTTCTTTTTTTCTTTTTTTCATCTGTAACAGCAAATAACAACTTGCCACTTAAAATTTGTTAGAAAAATTTTGTAAACATAACATTTCTCGTAATAAAATATTCCACCATCAAGAGTCTTGTAGGCTTGTAACTTTACTAATCAACTCTTCTTAGTGTTTTTGACCGAAACATGTTCAAATCTCTCGCCATAGAACTTTTTTAATAGCTAGGAATTTTCTTATAATAGTTGGTGGATGACCTGTTACATTCCTTAAAAAAGAAATACAAGATTGATCAAAATCATTCAAGTGGGTTGGGGCTCTATCTCCATCAAAACTATTAATTTGGCATTCTTCTATCAATAGAATCTTGAATATATATAGACTGTTATCCAATCCTTTGGGCTTAAGCCCGTTTGACCTCATGAGTTATAACATTCCTTGGTGGGCGGTTTTGGAAGCTATTGAATGCATGTTTAAACCAAAGCCCATCATGTCATGAAGATAGATAGAATTAGCTACAATCAGCAAAACCAAATCTCTCTCTCTCTCTCTCTCTCTCTCTCTCTCTGTGTGTGAAGTTTAGTATTTTACACTTAAATTCCACGTGTCATGTCTAAAATGTAAAAGCCAACGTATATATTGCACGTTACCTTTTAACCAATAAAAAAAATGCCATGCATTGACAAATTTTATATATTCTCGCATTCTATTTTATATTGCTTATTCTTCCATTATATATATTTGATAATCGTCATCTTTATTACCTCGCTATATAAAACGGTTGTGTGAAGGTGTAAAATTGACTCATCATCTGGTACTTATTATGAATGATTATAGGACTGGATTAATGATTTCTTTCATTTTTTTTTCTTTTTTTGACAGCAATGGTTTTACCTTTTCAACCTAACCATAAGAAGGTTGTGTCATGAACCTGATATTTTCAAGTAGGTCGGATTCTTGGAAGTAGCTTATTAACACTTATTTTATTTATAATTTGATAGTTATAATAAAGAAGAGATAATTTAAAGTTTTGTATTTTAAATATCATGAAAATACTAAGAAGTGTCAACTGGTTAAATTTCAGTCTTTGGACGCTATTTAACGCTTTTTAAGTCAAAGTAACTGTTAGTGTTTTCAAGAAGAATTAAAGAGTAA
>NW_027071462.1:0-1555 GCF_002906115.3 Quercus suber | reverse complement strand
TTCAATGAGTCGAGTGAAGCGGGAATTGGTGTTGTTATCAGAAACTGTAAGGGAAAAGTCATGGTGGCACTTTCAGAAAAAATTCAAAAACCACAATCTGTTGTGGCCTTAGAGATGTTAGCTGCCAAAAGGGCAACCATCTTTACCCGTGAATGTGGCATCCAATAATCCTCTTTCGAGGGAGATTCTGAGTTTGTGATAAATTCTCTAAGACATGGAGAGCTACTCCATTCCTCTGTTGGTCATCTTTTAAAAGACACATTGTCTTATGCAAGCTCTCTTAAGAGTTTTTCTTTCTCTCATGTAAATAGACAAGGCAATTCCGTTGCCCATGCCTTAGCCCAAAGAACAATACTATATTTTCCTATTGTAGTCTATATAGAGTATGTTCCTCCAAACATAAACTCTTTTGTTTTGTCGGATTTTTCGTCCTTTGAGTAATAAAGTTTACGCGTATTCCTTCTAAATATATATATATATATATATAAACAAGCTGAAGCACTGGAGCATCTCTTACAAGATTTACTTGTCTTAATCATTTGCCGGAGTCACTCAAATTGGCCAATCAATCTAAGCATGCTGAGAATTTTATCTACTAGTGAGCTGATCAAGAACATAATTTGCCCCTCCAAATACTTAAACTTAAGTGAAGAAGATAGTCCCAACTTCACCTTAGTTGCAGCCACATTAAATTGTTTGACAAAATTTGAAAAAAAAAAAAAAAAACTCAAATAAAATATTTTTCTTAATTGAATCATTTTATTATTATTATTATTATTATATTTGAGAAAAAAAATTAATGAAATTGGATGGAAGGCCTAAATTAAATTAATTTGAAACTTAAAGCACTCAATTGAACAAAAGTAAAATTAGATGACTAAAATGAATTTCAAACTTAACAACTTCACCTTAGTTGCAGCCACATTAATTGTTTGACAAAATTTGAAAAAAAAAAAAAATACTCAAAAAAAATATTTGTAAAATATTTTTCCTAATTGAATCTTTCTTCTTCTTCTTCTTCTTCTTTTTTTTTTTTTTGTAACATTTGAGAAAAGAAATTAATGAAATTGGATAGAAGGCCTAAATTAAATTAATTTGAAACTTAGAGCACTCAATTGAACAAAAGTAAAATTAGATGACTAAAATGAATTTCGAACTTAGAGAACGCAATTTGCATTTTAGCCTTAAGTTTAAGAAAAGCAACATTATCACAAATGCTTTCACGACAAATTATAGCTGATAAGTTATTAGTGGTTCTAATTTAAATTTATCACAAAAATTACTTTTATGTTCACCAATAACAGCCTGTAACAACTACCACTTAGGATTTGTTGTAATAATGTTATAAACTTAGCATTTCTCTAAATTTAATAGTCAATCCTACTCCAAGGTGCAATTTGCAATCCTTATTAAAATTTTGTGGTCAATGAAAGTTCTAGTAGATTAGGATACAAATTTCAAAAGCTTTCATAGATTATGGTAGATCTATACAATTAACCCTAAATCAAATTATGGATCACATGACGAAGGAAATTATTATCTAATGTCATTTTTT
>NW_027071461.1:0-1561 GCF_002906115.3 Quercus suber | reverse complement strand
TATTAAATATATAATATATTTTAAGCATATATTAAAATAGGGGTGGATCAGGTCGCATTTGGCAGGTTTGTAATTTTATGACCCAACCCAACCCGACCCGCTATAAAAAAAAAAAAATAAAAAAAAAAATAAAAATTGTAACCCAACCCAACCCACCAAACCCTAAAAATCGACCCAACCCGGCAGGTTGGGTCGGGTCGAGTTTGACGGGTTGGCGAATTTTCTGCACACCTCTACTTTTGGAGGTTGTTTGTACTATTCAAGTTGTCCTATACGTATTTAATGTGGAAGAGATTAGGTAGAGAACCTCTTATTAATGCGGAGGTGACGACCTCTGTAATTCTTATCCTTTCAGGAGGTTTTCTGAGGTAGTCTTGGTAAGAGTGTCACCTCGACCAGAAAAATAAAAAAGGTGGGGTTGATCTCTTGTGGAACTTATTTTGTTTATCGAGGAATCACCCGTGCTTATGATCTCAAAAAGGCATCTCAAGGTTGGTGGCATGCTTGGGACTTCGCAGAAATAGTCTTGGGATATTTCCCTTTACTGCTCAAGCATGATTTTCTGAGCATCTGGGCTTTTAAAATAATATCAGAGTAGGGGTGTTAGAATTAGGTGATTAAACTATTAAATTCTCATGTGTTAGGCATCACCACCTGAAGGGGAGTGTTAGAAGTATGTGGTACTTCTTTTGTTCACCAAGGAATCACCCGTGCTTATGATCTCAGAAAGGCATCTCAAGGTTGGTGGCATGCCTGGGACTTCGCAGGAATAGTCTTGGGAGATTTCCCTTTACTACTCAAGCATGATTTTTTGAGCATATGGGCTTTTAACATAGTATCAGAGTAGGAGTGTTAAAAGTATGTGATTAAACGATTAAATTCTCACGTGTTGAGCATCACCACATGGGGGGAGAGTGTTAAAAGTATGTGATTAAATAATTAAATTTACCATATCCTAATAGGTTAAGCTTTTAGAACAATTTAACATTAACCATGTTAGGTACTGTTTTGAACAATATCAAAATATTAGGAACTAAAGAAGAAGAAGAATTTTGGACCAAGATTCAATAGAATTTTGTACAGAAATAACTCTCCAATTTATTGTAAAACAAACCTGGATGCTTATTACACATTTGGCTGGGACCAAGATTCAATAGAATTATGTACAGAAATAACTCTCCAAATTATTGTTAAACAAACCTTGATGCTTATTACACATTTGGCAATGAAATAAATTTGTTCTTTTTTTTTTTTTTTTTTTAAAGAATAATGTTTATAACACAAACTATTTTATAATATTTTTACAAACTATCATATGATCAATTTCTTCTTGATTTTCATCTAAACTCACTATTAACATTATTTTTTCATTTACCAATAATCACTTACTACATTTACTATTTGTATTTTTTTTTTTTTTGTAAAATATTAGTACATTTTTCTTTTTTAAATGGAATTTAGCAAGCTTTGTCGTTATCACTTACAGAAAACACAAGAGAGCCCTGCATGAAAAAAGGGCAAAAATCAAAATCAAAATCAAAATCGAAGGTTAACAAAATCG
>NW_027071460.1:0-1563 GCF_002906115.3 Quercus suber | reverse complement strand
TTTTCTTTTATCCAATTATTTTAAAATAAAATAAAATTTTAGTTATTATTTAATTATTTAGATAATAATTAAATAATAAAAATTCATTTTCCATTTGTTTTCTTATTCCTTTTAAGAAAAATCCAAAAACAAATCTTATTATCTCTCTCTCTCTCTCTCTGGTGTGTGTTTGTGTCTTTATAGTCTTTCTCTTCTTTTACTTCTTCCTTTTCAAATAATTTCCTTTCCATTTTCATTTTCCCCTCTCTCTCGGCTCTTGATCTCTCTCTTAGCTCTCTTTCAGTTTTCTATCTTTCTCTCTTTTGCCTATATGGGTTTGATTTGGGTTAAAGAGAGAGAATGAAGGGTTAGATTGGTGGTGGTGGAAGTGGTGGTTGCAGATCAGTAGTGGAGGTGGTGGTTGTAGATCAGTAGTAAGGTAGTGGAGGGGCTCAGATCGGTAGTGGAGACTAGCGATGGAGGTGGAGAAAGACGAGCTCAGCTCGGTAGAGGTGGAGATCAACGGTGTTGGTTGGGTTTTATGGGTCTGGGTGGTGATGGTCAGCTGGGCTCACAGGTAGTGGGTAGATTTGGATTTTTTGGCCATTGGTGGAGTTTGAAGGTGGTGGATTGGTGGAGGATGTTTTTGGTCTATTGTTGTGTTTGGTTGAGTTTTGATGTTTCGTGTTTGGTTGGTTGGGTCCAGTAGAGATGTTTTAGTGTTTTGGTTGAGATATTGTGTTTTGGTATTTTTGTGATCGCTGTGTCTTAGTCTCATTTGAAGATTGCTATGTGTTTTGCATATTTGGTTGCTAAGAAAATGCAAGAAGAGAAACAAAGATATTGATTTTTATAATTTTCTGGGCAACGAGTTATTTGAGGAAGAACATGAACAATTCTGGGGAAGTGAGGAAGAACATGAATAGTTATGGGAAGAACACAAAGAACATAGCAAAGACATGATCTTCCAACAAAATAATAAAAAAGAAAAATAATGAAAAGAATGGGAGGCGGAGAAACTGAGAAATATCTAGGGAAGAAGAAAGAAATAAAGAAAAATAAATTAAGTAAAAACAAAACAGAAATTTATGTTTTTGTCGGTAAATTTATTTTTTTTGGGTTTGTGTTCATGTGATTGAATATTTTAGTTTTGTGTTCTTTCTTATTCATGTTTAAGATGAGACCAGATTTGAATTCATGTGTATTTTAGGTTCTAATTTTGTTTTTGTTTTTTTTTTCATTTTTTATTTTGTTAAAATAGATAAATTAATTTTCAAAATTAAAAGTTGATGTGGATGCTTATGTGTCTTTTTTAATCATTATTTTATGCTGACGTGACATTTTTTAATATTATTTTACTGGCCACGTCAACATTAAATGTGCCAACAGTGCACTTTGTTTGCCATGTTAGCAATTTCTGTTAAGTGAGTAACGGTAAGGATCAAAATGGAAAATGTTAATTGATTTAGGGACTAAAAGTGGTGAAATGAAAATGTAGGAACCAAAATGGAAAAGATGAAAAATGTAGGGACTAAAAGTGCATTTACGCCCTTTTTTTTTTTTTTTATTATCAATGAAGAACTT
>NW_027071459.1:0-1566 GCF_002906115.3 Quercus suber | reverse complement strand
TAGAAATAAAGCAAACCAAAATTTAGAGCAAGACAGGGAGACAGAGTGCCGCATTAGCTTTGCTGACTGTAATGTTAACTTTCTCTTTCGCTTAAAAATTGTTTGATTGCACGAAGGAATGAAAGTGATCGGAATCCTAATCGAAAAAGAAATGTCTTAAAAGAGAGAAAGATATACAAGTTTGACCATTTCAATTCCATGACTACTATAATAAGAAAATAAAATAGGCCATTGAGAATGCACACCCTTTTTCATCAGCAATTAGATTTATTCAACTCCATCATAATAAAAAAATAATTAATTCATAATCTCGGAGATATAATAAAACTAAGGAAACATGTGTGGCCAAACCTAGTTTGTTCTTTACTGAATTTTTTTTTGTTTTTTTGTCTTAGAGGGGATTGGAAAGGTGGGGGGGAATTGGTTTCACCTTTCAACATGCAATGAAAAAGTTGGGGAGGACGGTTCCCCAAGCACTTCAGAGGACCTCTACTTTTTCTTTTTAATATTCTCATTCTTTTTTCTTTTTTTCTTTTTCTTTAGCATTATAGTATATATGTATGTAGGTCTTATTTGCGCATTGGATCATGTGTGCTTTGATGACCACTATTGTAATATGTTTTTTGGAATGCAAATTTTCGGTCGTTTTTAGTGGATGTGTCATGATTCCATGGGGGGACCATGTTGGGACATGGACATCTCACGTGACCTTCTCCGCAATTTTGAAGAAAAAACACCCTTGGGGCAACTTCATACTGAAGCCCTGATCGGGGAAAAACAAATTATTATATATAAAATTTAAAATTTTTATGATTTTTTCACCCATAAAAGAACGGACAAAGTTTGCTTATAGATTAAGATTACAACTTCACTCAATATATTTTCATTAGATATGAATTTTAACAAATCTACTATTGAATTACATTTTCTTCTGATTTTCTTCATGCTTTCAAAATTTCCAGAAAATTAAAGTTCAATAGTATATCAATTGTTTAAATTGCAAGTTTTTGTAATAATAAATTATGCATAAAAAATAAGTTTATGGATCATATAGTAAATAATATCTGATTGGTACTGATGAAGCTAAATTTGTCAGTTGATTGGTTTGTCCAAATAGAATCTAATGAAAATGACCTCACTTCCTACACAAGTATAATAAGAGGGTTTCTCTGTAAAGGGTTATCAGCGTGGTACCAGCCAATGAACCTCTGATGATAAAGTTAGATGTTTGATGAGAGAGTAAGAAATGAGAATACTATAACGTATGTTGTCTGTACATTTGTTTAGGTTTTTAGGTGATTTATATAGGTCTCTGCCTTTCTAGCCGTTGGAGGTTTTCAATGGTGGCTTAAATGCCTTCTCGTAACATCTTTGGTGATTTAATGAGGTGATTTGAAGACCCTTCCAATGGCCATGTTTGTGCGTTCATCGATGTGTAATGGTTCATGCATTGAATGCTTTTTTTTGGTGTTTTGGTTGTCTAGTGATCTCTTTGGATGATGGGAATTTCTAGGTTTATCATCTGCCCCTTATTCTGTGATCGTCATTACGATCTTAGGAATGTGA
>NW_027071458.1:0-1569 GCF_002906115.3 Quercus suber | reverse complement strand
AAATTAAGCAAAATTTTTCTAACGTATAAATAAGCAGGGACAACAACTTGGGAATGTGGAGTACAGGACCCAATGGTGGTGGAACAGATTTAGACTCAGGCCCAGACTACACGGATGACTGGTCGGGAAGCAGTGGGCCACTGTTACCTTCTACTTCGACTTTCTTATCCCTTTTGATTGCATTGTCATGTTTGTTATTTTATAAAATACATCCCACTTTTATGTTATAACAGGAAATTCAGTTGTGATTTTTATTCAATGGAGACGTTCAAGGTTCAAATTCTCCCCCTTTATTGTTGTGACTTTCAAATTATCAAAAAAATAAAAATCAATGTGATCGTGAGACTCTCAACACAAAACAATGGCACATCTATGATAAGATATATCATAATTGCTTATATATTAGTTAAGATCTTGGGAGTTGGGAATTAGCTCACCCCCACAAAATATACGATCATATCCAATGAAACCCACACCATCTAAAGTATCACAAGCTACCAAACTAAAACCTCAAAATTATCCAATTGAGGCAAGAAAGAATGAAAACACTAATAAATTCGAAGAAGGATTCTTTACTCATTGATATGATAATCCATATATGTTATATTGCCCAGAAGGCTCCAGAAATTTTTCTCAAGATATTCCTTAAGGAGTATAAATTACACAACTTACTGTGCATTATCCACAGCTCAATTCACTGCCTAACATAATTTAATTTGTTTGTCTTTTATAATGTATTGGTTAATTAAATTATTAATTATTGTTATTTAGTTGCTTCATTATTATTTTTTTACTGACTAACCATTGTGCAATAGCACACACCTCATGTGCATTATCTATGGCCCAACCCATTGCCTAGTGCCTAACATAATTTAGTTTTTTGTCTTTTATACTGCCTATGCATGCCTTCAGCCTTTACTGCCTCTACCTATCCACTTCCCCAATTCAAATATTCCACCCCACGGCCCCCATCCACTACTCACTCAACAGACAAGAGTCACAAGAGCCAATCAACATTCCACAAAATATTAAACATATAAAATATTCACAACACACAAAATTCACAATTCACAATACACAAAACGACAAACTCACAAATCAATAAAGTCAAAATGTCAAATAAAGTTATACAGCAAAGGCAATTAGACATTTAGATATAGAGAAATAGAGAGATAAAGAGAATCTCATTTCAGTTCAAAGAGAAAGAAAGAGAGAGCTTCGCTTTCACTCAGTCACTCTTAGATCAAAGCACAGCAATTAGCAAAGCCAAAGATGTAAGATTTAGATGAGATAGACTGATAGAGAAAAAGAGAGAGAAGTAAAGAACTAAAATACCTTGAGGCTTGAGGAGAAGCGCCGCGATAGCACGTCGAGGTGAGGACTTGAGGGACAAGGGTCGAGGCAACGAGGCAAGCCAAGCAACTTCTACTCCGATCTCCAATCTCCTTGTCGTTGTTGCTTGAGTTTGAGGCCCGATGTGTTCTATTGCTTGAGTTTGAGGCGATCCAAGCAGAGGTGCCGATATGCTTGGAGCTTGGTCGTTGATGAGGTTTTTTTTTTTTTTTTTTT
>NW_027071457.1:0-1570 GCF_002906115.3 Quercus suber | reverse complement strand
AACAACATATTAAGTGAAAGGAAATACACTTATTTTGGTTATATAATCCTAGATTTTTTGTAAAAGTAATTGAAGAGTATTTTAGTCATTTAAATGAATAATTTTGTTACATTTGGGTGCCCAATTGTAACTTTGTAAGTCCCAAACCCTTCCTAAAACCCTCATGGGTTTAAATTTTGAAACAAACTCACCCAAATCCTTTCTGTCAAGGTCAGGTTGGGTCAGAAAACTGAAAACCCACTTAATTCAGCCCATTATCATCCTAGTACTCTCCTTTTAATTTTTAATTTTTTTTTAAAGAAGATATCATCCCTAGTACCTATAAGGATTTAAAAGATTTTAATTTTCAAACCAGTACTGCACTGTTTGCACAACGATTATGGTTGCATCATGCATGCAATTTCATCATTGAAAAATAAATAAAATGGCGCAAGGCTTCAAAAGATTTAAGTATATGAGCTATCCCTCACCGTGTAGCCCAGTTTTCAACTGTAGTGCAAGTTAAGTTAATTGACTTTTTTCATCTGCTTGATTCTTATGAAGGGTGTGCAGTTGACTAACCCGCCAAAATCGACCTGACACAACCCAACTTGCTAGGTTGGGTCTATTGGTGAGTTGGGTTAGGTTATGAATTTTTTTTTTAATAGCGGGTCGGATTGGGTTAGGGTCATAACAATCACAAACCCACCTAACTGGACCGACCTACCTACATATTTAAAAATGTATTATACAATAAATAATTTTTTTATTTAATTTTTTTCCCTATTCACCTCTTTCTATATAAAACCCAACTACCTCACAAATTTTAACAATCTTATTTCTCTCTTTGCCGCCTCACACTCCCACTCTCCCATTCCACTCCTATTTGTTTATAACTAAGTTGGGATACTAGTTTATATATATTTTGTTCATCAACTGAGTTGGATATATTTTGTTTATAACTGAGTTGAAATACTAGTTCATGAATATTTTGTTTATCAACTTAGGTAACATGGGTGAGATATATTTTTTTCTACTCAATTTAATAATAATAGTAATAAAATAAAATAAAAACTATCCAACCCATGGGTTCAACTCGATCCAAACTAATTCATGTGGGTTGGGTTGGGTTGAACCCTTATGATGGGTTGGGTTGGTTTAGATATTTTTTAACCCACCATGATGGGTTGGGTCAAAAAATCTCCTTAACCCGACCCATACACATCCCAAAATCTTATCTACAATAGTAGGTGTCTAGCACGTTAGTGAAAGAAGTTTCTTGCTCTATTAGCCAAAAAAAAAAAAAAAATGGAAGGGGATACTTCATACTTCTAAAAGAACATAGGTTTATTTGCAAAGTTCTCATTCTCAATGTAAGAATTTAAATTCCAGCAAAATTTTAATTTTGGTCCTTAAATTTAAGGTTATTTTCATTTTGGTTTTTCATGTTTTAAAATTTTCATACAATACTCATGAAGATGACCACATTTATTGGTAGAAGTTGTTAAATACTTCAGGAGC
Source organism: Quercus suber (assembly GCF_002906115.3). Lineage (NCBI taxonomy): Eukaryota > Viridiplantae > Streptophyta > Magnoliopsida > Fagales > Fagaceae > Quercus > Quercus suber. The sequence goes on along the minus strand of NW_027071457.1, from coordinate 70 downwards.
ATTGTTCTCTCCTCTCACATGATGGGTGAGCCCTCAGAGTAATGCTCCCTACTCTCACATGAGAGGCAAG
>NW_027071456.1:0-1571 GCF_002906115.3 Quercus suber | reverse complement strand
GTAACCTCATCAAAACTCTCGCAGTATTTTTTTTTATTTTTTTTTATAATAATAATAAAATAAAATAAAATAAAAAAAGAAACCATATTTTCCCAATATGCCACTGTTAACATCAGCCACCTAATAAATTATTTATATATTATTTCTTTTTTTAAAAAGACTATTTTTCCTTTTCTCTATTTCAATATAAAGTTACAAAACTCTTTCTCGTTCATTCAGATTTTTATCGGTGAGAAGAAAAACTCAGACTCTGACAGAGAGGCAGAGAGAGAGAGAGAGAGAGAGAGCGATCGATCAGAGAGAGTGAGAATGGCGCAGAAGAACTATCTAGTGGAGGTGGAGAAAGCGAAGGAAGCTAAAGATGGAAGGCCATCCATAGGACCTGTGTACCGGAGTTTGTTCGCCAAGGATGGATTTCCGGCGCCGATTCAAGGAATGAACAGTTGCTGGGACGTGTTTCGGTACGTCTCTCTCTCTCTCTCTGTTTGTTTGCTCGGAAAATCCGGGAAAATACAAACGAAAATTAAAAGAAAAAAAGAGTCTTTTGTAAATTTCTCTCTTTTATTATTATTATTATTATTATTTTGGTTTTAAAACTACACGGAACGAAACAGATCAATCGTTTTCGCGACGAAAAGTTGACTGCATGTTTCTCATAACAAAAAGTTATTTTATTTTTAATAGCTTTGATTTCGAATTGGATTTATTGCACTGTTTTCATTTTCTCGTTAGAGCATGTAGAGTTAGTGTTTGGAATTTTAATTACTAGTATCAGAATTTAATTGCTTTAATTTGAGCAAAATACTAGTTCTTCCTATTCAAAAATTTTGAGAATTTCAATTGCATATTCAACAAGCTTTATTTCTGTAACACAGTATAATTAAGAACCTGATCAAATTGCTGGAAATCAAAATAAATAAATAAATAAAAATTCAGTCCAAAGCACTTAATTTTCTTGAAGATATATTGTTGCTATAAAATTTCCATAAAATACTACTATAATAGCTTTTTTGATACACACACACACACACACACACACACACACACTACTATAATAGCTTTTGTTAGTACTAAAAATTTGAAATTGAATTGAGTTTAGGAAGATGATGATCACTCGAAAATTTTCATGTTTTTTTACAGCATGAGCGTAGAGAGATGTCCTAATAATCCGATGCTTGGTCGCCGTGAATCCGTGAATGGGAAGGTAAAAAAAAAAAATTGGATCTTGTGAATGATTTATGCGTGTGGATTGCTTTTGTTGTTACATGACTTGGTTTGACTTTGAGTTATAGTGTAATATTGTGGCTTTCTATCATTGCAGCCTGGTAAATATGTGTGGCAAACTTATAAAGAAGTATATGACTTGGTGATTAAAGTCGGAAATGCAATGCGGAGTTGTGGTGTGGGGGAAGTAAGTATTAGGTTTTTGACAAATGGTTTGCGTGAAGTATCATCTATGTAGTTTATGTGTTTGTGAGGCTTACATTTGTTTATTGCTTGATTGTAGAGAGCGAAATGTGGAATTTATGGTGCCAACTGCGCAGAGTGGATTATAAGCATGGAGGTACCTT
>NW_027071455.1:0-1571 GCF_002906115.3 Quercus suber | reverse complement strand
TTTTTTTTTTTGGATGTAGGTCGTAGGGTGTGGTTTGGGTAGTCTTCTACAACAATGTGAATGTTGCACATTTTCAAATGGGCTCTTGATTTTGCCAAGGATATGCTCATAGATAAGGCTGTTTCTTCTATTATTCCCTTTCAAGTACTTGATATTAAGACATTTGTGAAATTCCCACTTGTTGGCGGAGTCCATACTTTTCTTTCAAATACTTCAATTTATCATGTTGATATTGTTTCTTCATATGTTATAACTGGAGAGAGGCATTATCTTAGTCACTTCTAGTGCCAATGCAAATTTGAGCATATCTTGATAGAATTCTTAAAGCATTTGGTTGGTTTTAATTGCAATTACAGATAATGGGGGTGCATCCATTCAAGTATACAACTAGGTTTTTAATTTGGTTTCTGCTCTAATTCAAGTAAATGATAGATAAATTATTGAATTATGATAGATATAGTTTTTCTTCTGTTGGGTTGTCTTTGTCATGGTACTTGCAGTTTGTTTTTAGCCAAGCTTGAAATAACGGCTTTTTTTATTATCCAAAAGGTGTGGGTTGTGTGGGGTACTAGAAAAGTGCTTATAGCAACTATGATTTAAATTCCAGACGAATTTTTGGTCTATTTCACTTGAAACCAAATGAATCATTTTTTGCTAGTAAATAGAGGATTGGTCTTCTAGGATGTCATTGTGTTGATTGAAATTTGTTTTTTAACATTGCAAGATGATGGAGCCCTAACCAAGCTACACTGCCAGAAAAGATTTTGAAGCATTCATGAGGGATTGAAGTCATTTATCTTGAAGTTAATGGGACTAATTTTTTGTTTTACTGAAGCTTTAAATTTAATATATGTATTGTCCAATTTTGACACTTAGTGTCTTTGTGTATTTATACAAAACCATTACAAGGATGTATGGTACAAACCAAGATAATGTAAGAAAATGCAGTTATTCTTTTCTTAATATTTCAGTAGCTATAATGATGTTTGTGATTTATCTTTTGAAATGTTATCAAGCCAATTTATGTGATGGGGAGCAGCATTCTAAAATTGATGCTCAATTGTTATTTGTGCTTCAATGAAAGGGAATGACATTTTGAAATTGTTGCTCAATTACTGTTTTTGATTCAATGAAATTGAAGCTCAATTGCAAAACCGTGATGCCAAATTGTAAAATTGGAAGAAGTATGTTGTGAAGTATATTTTTTGCTTTTCACATTGCCGTGCACTAAAGCAAGTTTATGTTATTAGTTGGGTGCTTATCATCAGTTGAATTACACATTGCCATGCATTGTATGTGATTTGAAGGGAAATGAATTTAAAATGTCTATTTGGGCTGCTTTTTTTCAATTTTGTGAAATCTGAGTAGGAGCTGTCTCTAACAAGGAAGTCGATACCGTACCGGTACCGGCCGTACCGGCCGGTACGTACCGTACCGGTTGCATACCGGTATCGAAATATTAATGTTTTGTACCGGTTTAAATACCGGCCGTACCGGTCATGTACCGGCCATACCGGCCAATTTCGGGCAATACCAGGCGTACCGGCCGGTACAGAAAAAAGTTTTTTTTT
>NW_027071454.1:0-1576 GCF_002906115.3 Quercus suber | reverse complement strand
AAAAAAAAAATGCCTTATGGTTACAGTATTGTCACTTGCGTTTTTTTGGAAAAAAATAAAAAAGTAAAGAAAATGCCATATGGGTTAGTTACAGTGTCTTGCCACTTGTGTTATTTGAAAAAATAAATAAATAAAAAAGATGCCATATTATTACTGTTTTAGTCACAATTACTGTACAATTTTTTTTTTCTCTTTTGATCTCCGCCACACACGTCTTGTAACTCTTGTCTTATAGAGTTTTGCTCTCACCTCTCAGCCCCAAAACCCAGTCGCTCATTAGCGTGACCAAAGGTGAGGAGGTAAGACTTTTTTTTTGAAATTTGAAATGAGAAATGCCCACGTGATGCCTGACCAAAGGAGGAGATAAAATTAAGATAAAAATAAAGAAACATAAAGAGGATGAGTGGTGTGGTGTGGTGTGGTAGTGAAAAAAAAAAGTGAGTTATTAAAAATAATTTGTTTGCAGAAAATAGTTAAAAATTGATATCCGTGTATCAAAATAAAAATAAAAATTTAATTACAGATAATTACCTATTTGTTGGAGAATTGTTAAAAAAATATTGTAGATGTAAAAACATCTTCAATGATATAGTTAAAAGTAAAATATTCTCTATAATTAATAGAGAATGAAATAAGAAAAAGGTCTTCAATAGATTCTCTAAATCTTGAATTTTTTTGGCTCATGAATAATAGCTCACCAAATTTAATGAGCGAAAAAGTATACTATGTTTCGATAATACCAACTCAGTATCTGATTTAATATTTCCTACCTAATAAATGAGTGACACTTGTTTCAATAAACAATATCACACTACTTCAATAAATTAATCACAATTTTTTATATTAACGGAAGATAAATTAATCATTTATTAGAGTAGTCTCATATGGTTTTTTGAAATAGGTGTCACTCATTTATTGGGTAAGAAATACCAAAACAGATGCTAAGTTGGTATTACTGAAACATAGTATACTTTTTTTAGATGGACTATTGTACATCCTTCAAATGTTTTTTTCTATTATAATAATCAAGTATTGAATAAAAAAATGTTTGAAGATACGTAGTTGTTAAAAAAAGAATAAAGAATTAATGAAGAAATAATATTTAAATGAAATAGAGAATGAGATAGAGAATATGTTGGAAAGTGTATTTAAAAAAGTAAATAGTTAAAAAGTAAAAGTTATTGTTCATTCTTCAAACAATACAAAAATGTGAAAAATTTGTTGGAGATACTCTAACACATCTAAAAAAAATTGATGTTAAAAATATTACGTATTTTACTGTATAATTATTAAAATTAAAGTATTACTAATAAAATATTATTTTAATTTTATTTATTATGTTTTTTAATTCACACTGCACCTAATTTGTATGTAGAGACTATAGTGTGCATTACCAGACCATACGTAAATATTACATACACAGAGAGACCAAGACTATTCCAACACCTCTGCCTCTCTCTCTCTCTCTCTCTTTCTTCTGTAGATATCTCGGGCAGCCAAATTAGCTTGGTACTGTGACTACCCAAGCTGCGCATTGGACCTCCAAACACTGACCGAAACTTTACGGGCCTATCTT
>NW_027071453.1:0-1583 GCF_002906115.3 Quercus suber | reverse complement strand
TTTTTTTTTTTTTTCTCTTTCTTTTTTTTTTTCCGTGTTTCGTTTGCACAATTTTTATTTCAGCGCAATTGAAGGAATGCCCTAAATATTATTCTTCTCGACCGGTGAAAGTTTAGAACCAAGAAATCCAATTTTTTAAGACCACAGTTTTTCTTTGACACATGCTTCAATCTTATCCAAACATAAAGATAGTTCATATGGGTGAAGTAGTTAAGGACTTAGGTCAGATTCTTTACCATTTTAAAAATAAAAACAAAAGGTCAACTTGTTAATCTTCTGCTACGTGCTACAGTGCTTAGCTCCCTCAAAGAAAGCACTATTATTATATTTAATTTTCACACCAATAATATATGCTTGGGACTCCAACCAGAAGATTAATGAAGAACGAATATATAGATATATGTAGAGAGCTTGTTATCGCCGGGGTGGACTTATTATAGAACATAATTCTATTCTATGGACCACTTCTTCCATCCTTTTCTTCTGAAATTATACCAAACAAGAGACAATATATTGGAACAAAATGATATTTGAAAACACTAGCAGTCACTCAAATGTCAGTTGACAAAAATATAAATGCAGTTGGATTTTAAAACACAAGCAGTGTCTATCCAGAAAAAAGTTTGAAACAACTTAAATTGACATGCACATGCACTTTTTCTTTTTCTTTTTTCGAGTAAACAGTAATACTTACTAAAACACAACAAAAATAGTAATATTTAGTGTTTTAAATTGAATTTATAATACATAATTTAACTAGAATACAACTATAAAAGAGAATCAAATTTAGTAAACAAATTTAGGAAGCACAATATTTTTTATTAAATCAGAAAGAGAATCAAAGAAGAGAATAAAACACCAGAAACTATATACTTAGTAATGAATTGGAGCTAAACTTTTTCTTTGACACAAAAGTTTAATTCCAAGAAGTTGCAAATTTACGTACAATATGGAGAAGCGAGAAGCTTCATAAGCCTGCAAACTGACACAATTGCACCACTCCCCGCTATTGATAATAATAATAATAATAATATGTGGGAAAAAGACAACTCCACTGCCATTATTAGTAGAAGACCAAAGAGGTCACACCAAATAAAACAACCCATTGATAAAAAGACACTTCGAATATTCAAAAGATAAATGTCATTGCTAAATTATGTGCAAAGCTTAGACCAACTTGTCTTCACAATCCTACCTTTGAGGTATTTGCTGATTGAATTAACATTACTTCTGCTACCACCTCTCAAAGCCACTAGCTCTTATGAAAATAATATTTTTTTTGGTCTCGAACAGTTATTGTAAAACTTAATAATAAAGACACCAACAACAACCAACTGACTCAATTCTTGTATCTGTATCACTCTCACTCACACGAGCGACGATTCACGAGATTCCCATCTCCCCAAAACCCTCTTCCACAATTGGGACCACACTTAAAAAGCGACCTCTGCCCCAACTACGACGCCCATACAGATTTTTCGTATCCTCAAAAGACACTAACTTGAAACCGATTCGTGCCAGCATCCCCACGCGTGTCCACCCCTTATTGGCTGCCGTACCTATAGCGTCGAAGTCAAGTCTCC
>NW_027071452.1:0-1586 GCF_002906115.3 Quercus suber | reverse complement strand
TGACAAGAGACCTAACTTCAGACTTCGATTTCATTAAGTATACGGATTTCATTAAATATACCCAGGTTGGTCTGGTTGCATCATTAACCACAGTTAAGAAATACTTGAAACCATCCAAAGTGGGAGTAGAATAAGTCCCTAAACATCTAAATGAACCAAATCAAAAGCACAAGCACTGAGTTTATTATTGAATGGAAAAGGTAACCTAGTGTAACTTCACAAGAGTTACACATTCTGTGGACCATTGATTACTATTAGATTTAAGAATAAAAAGAAAACTCATAGTAATGTCATTATTACTCCCTAGAAATTAGTGATTTAGGCATTAACTCTTATTATTAAAGGAAAAAAGAAAAAAAGAAAAAAAAAAACCATAGCATTAACTCTTTTTTTTTCTTCTTCCATATCATCATCTTCTTCCTCCGTATTTCTTTTTGCACTATACTTTCAGGCCTCCACCATTCATAAAATGCTCAAGATTAAATTGTAAATACAAGCTATCTTTATTTTGTTTTAATAAACAAAATAACAATCGTTCTCTAAAATAATTGTGATTTTGGCCATATACTTTTAAAATTTTCCATATCTCAAGACAAAATATTTTAAGAAATCAATGGTGATGGCCTAAAAGTACATAGTGCAAGAAGAAAGATGTGAGAGAGGATGAGAGGAAGAAGATGATGACGTGGAGGAGAGTGGAGAGTTCATGCTATAGGTTTTTTATTTTTTATTTTTTAATAAGAAGAGTTAATGCCTAAAGCACTAATTTCTAGGGAGTAATAATGATATTGCTATAAGTGTTTTTTGACTCTTAGATCTAATAGTAATCAATAGTCTAAAAAAAGTATAACTTTTGTGAAGTTACACCAAGTGTAACTTAAACTCATTTTATATATATATATATATAGGGTTCGGTTTAGCATTCTATTTTTGGAAACATTTTCTTTAAAATTGAAAAAGCTGTCAATACTTTTTCAATTTTCGAGAAATTTTTTTCCAAAAATGAAAATTATTTAGAGCACACATTAGCAAAATCCATATATATATATATATATAGATTTAATAGTTTTTTTTTTCCTTTAATAATAAGAGTTAATGCCTAAATCACTAATTTCTAGGGAGTAATAATAACATTAATAATTAATATGAGTGTTTTTTGACTATTAGATCTAATAGTAATTAATGGTTTATAAAAGGTGTAACTCTTGTGAAGTTATACCGGGTGTAACTTGAATCTCTCTCTCTCTCTCTCTCTCTCTCTATATATATATATATTACTTGTGTAAGGAAGACATTTGGATGTAGTTATTATATTCCGTGACTTATATGGTTAAGTTTTGCTCTGTATATCTTTTTATGGTGGAATAATTTTGCATAGGTTCGACTGGTTAGTTTTAGTTATATTCTCAAGTCCCTAAAGCTATGGATTTGGATTGGGACACTCACACTAGTGGGGAGTGAAAGCACCATTAGTTTGTTGCAGAGTAGAAGGAAACGAGATGAAGCCAATCCCTTTGTGAATATAATTGCAGTCTCATTCTCAGTTCAAACAAATTGCACTTTTAGAGAACCATTAGTGATGAGAT
>NW_027071451.1:0-1587 GCF_002906115.3 Quercus suber | reverse complement strand
TGGTGTCAATTCCATCATAAGTGAACATTGAAGCCCAACTGCTATTGGGGAAGAATTTTTTAGATTTGCAACTTATTAAGGATATTAATCATGTTTTTGTTCAGAAATTTTTACCTGTTTGAAGTTGGCAAGGCACCATTTTTGATGATAATGTTATAGCATGAATTGAGTAGTTTTTTTTCCTTTTCTTTTTGTTTAAATCTATTTTGGGGCTGGCTTGCTCTAATCTGATTGGGATGTTTATAGGATGACATATTGTTTAGAGCATCCGACAAGGAAGATGCTGCTGATGCCAGTGGAACCATTTGAAGCTAACAAATCCTGCTACGTTTGTTCTGAGGCATGTTAGATCTTCCTTTCCTCTCACCCTCTTGTAAATTTTAATGGTATTTATTTTTATTACATTTTACTCACAATTGCAATATGCTGACATATTTTTGACTCAAAATAGAGTCCACTAACGCTCGAGATCAATACTCATCGTGCAAAATTGCGAGACTTTGTTGAAAAGATTGTTAAGGCCAAGCTTGGGATGTACTTTCCACTTATTATGCATAAGGCAGCACTTCTATATGAAGTTGGTGATGATCTTGATGAAGCCATGGTTGCGAATTATGCAGCAAACCTTGAGAAGGTATGTTTTCTTTCTTTGTGTTTAGTCTTTCTTGCCATTGTATTCTCAATGCAGGTTTTTCCTCTTTAAATCTCAGGTATTGTCTGAGCTTCCTTCTCCAATTACTAGTGGGACTACAGTTACAGTTGAGGATCTAAAACAAGAACTTACTTGCAATATCAATATCAAGCACAGGTTTTTCTTTACCCAATATATATATCCTCTAGTATGAGCTTCATTTTTGCTTGCTTAAGGCTCCGTTTGGGAGTTCATAAGGGAATGAAATGGAATGATTATAAAGGAATGGAGAAGAAAGGAATGAGAATATAATGTATTTAAGTAAGGGAAAGAAATGGAAAAGAATGGAATTAAGTAACCTTGATTGGATGTTTTAAAATAAAGGAATGAAAATGAATGGAATGTAAGTAATCTTGTTTGAGAGCAACATGGAAGGAATAGAATGGAATCATTTTATGACAATATTACTATTAGACCCTTAATTTAAAATAAAGGGTTGAATATATAGGGGTATTTTGGGAGTTTTAGTAAAAAAATCATTAAATCTAATTTCATTCTCTCTCATTTCTTTTAAATTTAAGGGGAATGAAAATTTAAGGTTTTAAGAGAATAGAGAGGAGTGCGTGTTCTTTCCTTCCCATTTCATTCCCTTTCACTTAAACTCCCAAACAAGGGAAGGGAAGAATATTTTAAAATTATTTTTTTCATTCCTTTCTATTTCATTCAATTCCCTTTTCCTAAACAAGGCCTAAAGAAAAAAAATTATAAACTTTCTATCTAGTTTGTGAAAGTCCCTTATATTTCCTAGTTTCACAACTGTCTGGATGGCTAGCTTTTCTGTTTTAACACAAGTGTGAGATGTCCTGAGACTCATCAAAATAAAAAGAGAAAAAGAAAAGTAAAGAAAAGGAAGTGACATGTCTTTAGGGTTTTTTTTTTTTTTTTTTTTTTTTTTT
>NW_027071450.1:0-1588 GCF_002906115.3 Quercus suber | reverse complement strand
AAAAAAAAAAAAAAAAAAAAAAAAAAAAAAAAAAAACCAGGTATCATCCCTCTCTCTCTCTCTCTCTTCTCCCTTAGCTCATATTTCACCAGGTCCATGTCGATCTCCACACCCCTTGAGTTGTCCAAGCCCAACAAAGATCTCCACCATTAAGGTAAGCCAATCTCTTTTCAGTTGGTGGGTTCCACAGCCATTTCTTCTTGAATTCAATGGTGGGTTGAGTTCTATGACAGTTTGAAGCGAATCAAACTTCACCATGTATAATACCATTTCTTGAGAATGAGGCTAAGATTGGTTTTGGTGGCTAGGGAGTGGCTAAGATGGACCTTGAAAAGAAACTTTAAAAATAATAATAATAATAATAATAAAAGAAAAGAAAAAACTCCCTTCTTTGTTCTTCATCCAAGTCTTCAATGTTATTGCTGATCTGGAAATTTTTTTTTTTTTTTTTTTTAATTTTGAAACTCTAAATGGCATAAAGATTGGATTTTTTTTATAATTACCCATTTGAATTTAAGAAATTGATGAAAGATTCATTATTAGTTTGTTAGCTCGAAATGTAATTTTAATGTCCTTTGTCCTAATAATAGAAACTGCCTGCATTTTTTATATTATTCTTAAGAGTCTTTGTAAAGTTTTCTTATTCTTTTGATTAATGAAATTCAGCTACCACTTCTCAAAAAAATAAAAAAATAAAAGAAGGAATTTGTGTGTTACATTTTGATCATAATGTGTTGAATAATATTATTTGTTTGTTTGCTTTTTTTTTTAATTTTAATGTGATATGACATGGCAGTATAGGTGTTAGTTGACATGACAAAAATATAATATTTTATTTGAACTATTAGTTTTATCAATATTTACCATCCAAAACTTAACATCAGATACCAAATTGACATAGTACTGAAAATGTTAGGGATCAAATTGACACAATCAAAAGGTTAGAGATCAAATTGACATATGATATAAAAAATAGAGACCAACTCTATAGTTTACCATTTTTTTTAATAATTTTTAAAAAAATTTGTTAAGATTATGTTCGCATCATTTGATTTCATGATTGCGTGGTTCAATTCTACCTCAATGAAAAGGACTTTTGATTTATCGATGCTGAGATTACTAAGTTATGCTACGTTGATCACTAAGAAAAATGCAAAGTAAGAACCATCAATGGATAGCAGCAAGTTGCAATTATATTAAGGATTTGAGAGATCTACAAAAGTATAAGTTTACGAGAAAGCCACAATATTTAAAAATCTACAAGGCTACGAAACTACTAATCCATATGTTATTTAGAAAAAAAATACAAATCTATATTAATAAGAAACAATAAACTATAATTAAACTAGGGATTTTAAATTCTAGTGAATTACTATCTTACTATGATGAATATAACAAAACTTCATAAATAAATGTTCATTTATCAAGAAGGTAGATCTGCTGTAATAATTAGAGCTATTGTACCATGTAATTGTATATCAACAGCTAGGATTAAAAGTTGCATAAATCACTTTTAATCTCAATCCTTAAATAATTTTTTTTTTTTTTTTTTTTTTTTTAACTCTGAACTTTTTGCTATCTAACTTTT
>NW_027071449.1:0-1590 GCF_002906115.3 Quercus suber | reverse complement strand
GAGATTTGTGGTGGCCCATGAATGGGTTGACATGTTAATTTAGGCATGTTGTAAAATTATTGTAACATTTTGTTGGGTCCACATCATTACTTTTTTTTAATCTATTATCTAATTTTTTGGGCCTAATTAATACTCTTATTGGTATAGAAATTTTCCTATTGATTCAAATTTGGGGGCCTTGTTCCACTTAGGGAGGTAGGGCGGCTGCCTAATTGGCTTAGTGGTAGGATTGACCCCGATGGAAGAAACATAATTCATATTGGCAATATTTAGGACAAAGTTATGATAGGGGTATTACAATCTTTACTATATTGAACTTATAAATTGATATGTCAAAAACTATAAAAAATAATTTAAAAATTCATTTATTGGGTACTTGATGAAGCTTACTAATTACATTTATTGTTATATCAATTTGTAATTTTTATTTATTTATTTTAATTGTTTTTAGAGATATTTTCAACCTATAGCATACACTCCTAGTGATAAAATAAAATTACTCATTCCTTTAGCATTTTCCATTAGGACAACCATGTACAAATTACCTATTCAAGTTGATCTAATCATATGCTTTCGATGTTTCCCAGTTAGCATCATTTTCAAGATGTAGTGAAGTGCAATTAGGACGTGAAGGCCCATTTATATAAGCCTAGTTCATTACTCAAGCTGCCGTAAGGCCCATGACAATACCAATACAACTTGGAAATAGAAACACTAGGAGATGCTAGGACTAAGAGTATAACTGATCTACTTTATATTTTACCAATTACAACTTATTATATGTTTGAATTTTATCCATTTTAAACTTTTATTATTTTACAATAAAAGAAAAAATTATAAGTGGCAAACTGTGATTGATGGAATATAAAATGAAACATAAAAAAAGAGACACAAACTGTTTATTACTTTTGAAAACTACTATGCAATTAATAAAACCTAAAATGCAGTACAAATTTTTAGTACATAATTCCATAAATGGTTTATGAATTTCAAGATGCATTTGGAAATATTTCAATTAATCCAATAATGCTTACTCCTTCAATCTCCCTTGCATTGCTTTTTTTTATTTTTTTGACAAATCTCCCTTGCACTGTAAACGTGAAAGGATCTTACGCATGTCCACTTACAGACTTACTCATGATATAGGTCTTGGGCTCTGTTTTAGGTAAATTCGAGAAATGGGCTGAATTAACGGCCCAATTTCCACTTTTTTGTTTTTGTTTTTTTAAATGTCTCTTTCTCTCTATTGAAAATTGATCTACTTTTGGTGTTTCCATCATTTTCAAGTGCAACTGTGACGTGAAGGCCCATTTATAAAGCCTATTCAATTACTCAAGCTGCCATAAGGCCCATGATAATACCAAAACCACTCCATTTAGCCATTCATCCTAGGGCCTCAGAACTTAAAGCCCATTATTGCAAAGGGCAAAAGCCACAAATGAATGCTCATGGTCTAGTTTACAATTTTTTTTTTTTTTGAAAATGAAGCAATTGTCATTCAATTATTCAGTGAAATACAATCTAAATACAGTGCTTCAAGAGCTGGTGGGGGTGAATCTTCTAGCCATATAATTTCAGAATCTAGTTGGT
>NW_027071448.1:0-1592 GCF_002906115.3 Quercus suber | reverse complement strand
TTTTTTTGGGTGAAGCGATCTTATGTTGTGTATCCCGCAGAGGCTGAAAGGCCTCCATCACCGGAAGAATTAAGGGAGATGGCTCGTGAGCTGGCTCGTAAGAATAACATCCGTTGATGTTCTTTAGGGGTGTAAGTGATCCTTGTAGGTTTTTGGTGGTATTTAGTACTGCTTTTGAAATATCAAGTTGTATGTAATATGCAGAAATGAACATCGTGGGATTCATACTCAAAATAATCTTTTTTCTATGAATAATGTTTCTTTAAACCCCATTTATCCTTATTTATTTTTTAAAAGCTTGGACATGGTATCTTCATAATAGGTAAGGCTAACTGACATAGTGGAATACTTCTTTAATGATTTATGTACAATTCAAGCTGGCTGAACTTACATCATTGCCTTATTTTTTGCATAATGTGACATATTTACCTCCATTGTGCCCTGTGCATTTGTAAGATAATGTACATTTTGAATCTGTTTGCCTTAAAGATCTTAATTTAATGCTGAAGCTAGATAAATGAAACTGGACCATTTTTTGTAACAAAGCTTGTAGCCAGGTGACCTGGGGAGCTAACTGTGAAACTATAGAAACACAGATTTCAAGTGACCAATGGATAGAAGATGTGATGTCTCTTGTTGGGTTCCATTTGCAATTGGAAAACATTTAGATGTGACTTGTCATATGCATGCTCTCTTTTGAGAGTGGGGTGTTTGGTACATGTGGTTTGTTGTTTGAAAATATGTGTAAAAATACGTGTAAGTGAAAAAATGTATGAAAATACGTGTAATATTGTTTAAAAACTAAAAATGTGTGTTTTAGTGGGTGTACTTGTACCTTGTTTTCTTTTTTAGCATCAGAGTTATCCAAAATGGTTGTTCTTCTCTGTGTGGCCATTTGAAAGCTCAACTAACAGCTGTCACTTTTATCAAACTTTGAATCAATCAAATGGTTGTTGAATTTCATTTTCAAACAGGATTGACACACTCCCCGACCCGTGCAGAGCAAACATAGGAAAGTGTTGGGTGGAGGAAGGGATATCCCTGCCGGTAAAGTTTGTGCGTGGTATGTTGTAAGGGATTTGGCATGATTATAGTATGTAGTGTTTTTTTTGGGTTAAAATTTGTATTTTTATTTGAGTTCAACAAGTTGTTAGACTTGTTTTCAATACAAAATTATGCACAAAGTTTAACTACAAAGCTGGTTGTAACTTAAAATTACAACTTTACTCAATAAAATAAACATTACTATATATTTTGAAAATCTAATTGTTGAATTGCATGTTCTTTACGCTCTTAATACACATGTCAAATTTTGTATCAATCATATATTATCTATTATATGATTTATAAGTTTATATTTTATGCATAATTTTAAACAACAAAAACTTGTAATTTAAACAATTTATTGATGATATAGCAATTAATCTTTAATTTTTTGAAATTTTGCAAGTATGGAGGATATAAGAAAAATATGTAATTCAATAGTGAATTTGTCAAAATTCACCTCCAATAAAAAAAAATTGAGTAAGATTATAGCCTAAAATTATAACTAATTTTACAGTTAAATTTTGTTCCAAAATTATTAGGCCGCT
>NW_027071447.1:0-1595 GCF_002906115.3 Quercus suber | reverse complement strand
GGTTTGGGGTTTGGCTACACCATTTTTTAATATCTGCTTGGGAGTAACCAAGAATGGTTGGAGACAGAAAAAGAGGCACAAATAGAAGTGTAACCAATGCTCGAAGTGCCATGTTTTGCCTTTTCGATGGGCTATAAGAAATGTTTGACAGACAAGGGACAATATTAGATGTGAATGATTGGGTGTTTGGGTTTTGTATGGGACTTCATGCCTCCAAACTCATACTTATATAGAAGAAGAAAACGATGGGAGTCGTAACAATGTGGGAAGCACAACATTTTTTCTAATCCTTATTTTTTTCTAGTTGTTATAATAATTAATGATTTTTTTTTCAAAATTAGAATGAATGATATTATAAAATAATAACATAATATTAGAGTGGCTAACAATATTTTTATAAAATATTATAATACCGCTAGTATTACAATAATTTGTAGTTTGGTTTGGGGTAGTTTTTGAAAAAACTAACTAATATTGACTAAATTTTGTATGTTGACCTTAGATGATGAAGGACATTCTTGGAGGCTAGAAACGCGTATGCATGCAATAAATATTGTATCAATGAAAATTTAGCGTCGGAATTAGAATGTTTAATTGGGACAGCCTACCTACGTTGAAGAATTTTTGAATTAGAATGTTTTATGGTCAACTTGCATGTATGGCTGGACTACAGGATGATATGGAATTATGAATGATCAAAATTAAAAAAGATTATCGGATGCGATTATTCTTTCTTTTCTTGATAAGTACTATCTGATGTGATTATCTTTTTTATTGAATAGACTAATCATTGGTTTGGCTCTCCTCTTTCTTTTCCTAGCAATATTCTCTTATCACGGATTCACAATGGCTTTTGTGATGGTTCCATTTTGGTGTGCCCCATGTTTGATTTGAAATCTTTTATCGACAATATTCCCCAATCTTGAATTAATAGAATATGTTGGATATTTTTATAAAAAATATAATATTTATTTTAATACTCATTTATGTGTATCAATTATCTCTTAATATCAGATATGTTGATTGCTAAATTTTGAAATTTAAATATAAAAGTTCAATATGGGTATGAAACACCCTTGAACGTTTAGACCCCCATATACAAAATACCAATTCAAGCTTTATATCAAACAATCAATGTGCGAAATATGATAACAAGCTTATAACAGAATTGATAAAACAATCTAAGCCAAATATAAACACATCCACAGCAGTAAATATAAGACAAAGATAAAGGAAAGAAAGATGCAAACACACGAACAACACACGATGTGTTATCGAAGAGGAAACAGAAGTCCTCGACGTAAAACCTCTCCGCCGCCCTCCAAGCGGTGATAAAATCCACTAAAGAATATAGTTGGGATACATGAACAGCAGAAGACCCTCCAAGCCTAATCTACCCAAGTACCTAAGCCCTCCAAGTTTCTTGCTCCAACGAGGTTACGCCGAACCTATTTCTTCTTTAGCTTGCCGGATTTCGCTACTTAACCATAGCATCAACCAATGTATATTGGTTCCTTTCCAAACTGCTTCCCAAAGCACCAAATGGACCTTCTCACAGACGTGTGTGTGGTGAGATAAGGGTTTGGTAAATGACC
>NW_027071446.1:0-1596 GCF_002906115.3 Quercus suber | reverse complement strand
TTCTTTCTTTCTTTCTTTTTTTTTTTTTTCTTTTTCTCTTTTTTGTTTTCCTTAATGGATGGAAATGAAACTTGTTGGGTTGAATGACTAAAGTGTTTGCTTTAACAAATACAATGGCGTCATTTACGTTAATATATAGTTTGAATTAAAAAGAATTGTACTCCTTGGAGTCTTTGAAGGTAGCGATGTACGAAATGTGACTTTCATTGGCATTACCATAAAGTTTAGCAGATTAGACTGACAGCATTACCGATCCAGCCAAGCCCCATGTGCAGAATCAAAACTCGAAGTAGATAACTTACATTTAAGATCATTAATAGGTAAAAACGATGCCATAGATTAGGTAAAAGCATGGGCATCAAACAGTTCGTTCTACCCCATCCATGAATTGATATATTACTATGGTTATTTATTCCTCTTCATCTTCTTTGACTTTAAGGACTATGTTCTATTATTATAAACAAACTTGATTGGAATATCAAATCTGAAAGCAAAAATGTGATGTCTTCATCAATGACATATCCAGCTCCAAGTCATATGATATATGCAGGTTGTCATTTTTGTCATTTCAATGACAATAATATGGGTCGGTATGACTGTGAGAGGCGTAGTCTTGTAAGAGTGTAGCACATTATCATCCCTGCAAATAGAATTCATCCATAAAATTATTATTATGGAAAAATTTTAGTTACAAAATTGGTTGTAACTTTAAGTTACAACCTTACTCAATATCTTTTTATTGGAGATGAATTTTAACAAATCCATCGTTAGATTACATCTTCTTCTTATATCCTCCATACTTGAAAATTTTCTAGAAAATTAAGATCAATAACTATGTCATCAATAAATTATTTAAACTGCAAGTTTTTGTAGTTTAAAATTATGCATAAAATATAAACTTATAAATTATATAATAAATAATGTCCGATTGACACAAAATTTGACATGTATATTGAGAACGTAAAAAACATGCAATTCAATAGTTAGATTTTCAAAATATATAATAATGCTTATTTTATTGAGTAAAGTTATAACCTTAAACTACAACTAATTTTGTAGTTAAATTTTATCTTATTATTATAGTAAATACTAATTTTTTTTTTTAAGAGAAAGAGTTTCAACTAGTGATATAGATTGTGTTATAAGTTATAAAACTTGGTGGAATAAAAAATAAGTAAGTTATAACCCTTGGTGGTGCTTTGTCTAGTCAACAAGAGAGAGCTACGTACCCTTTATGTCAATCGAACTTTTATTTATTGGTAATTAAGAAAACTAATCAAAACGTAGAAAGAAAAAAAAGGTAATTGAAATAAAATAAATGAAAAAATAATTAATAGTTCTATTTGTGACTTGATGAGTAGCTTGATGACTTTTTTATATGTAGAAGCCTAAGATTCAAAGCGTTCAAATACGCAAGTGCCTTAATCACCGTCCAATGTTGATCAGATAACTTCCCTTAGTTGGTAGGGATATATCCTAGCGACAAGTTTCAAGACTATTCCTGGGCCCACTTATCATGACAGAGAAAATTCCCCAGCTCAGCCAACCGACTCTTTTTTTTCTTTCTTTTTTTTTTTTTTATGGGTTCTAGAATAT
>NW_027071445.1:0-1596 GCF_002906115.3 Quercus suber | reverse complement strand
AGTATGATCCCTCATTGCCTAATGTGGGGTATTTGGAGGGAAAGGAAAGCTTGTACTTTTAATAATTACAGAACTAAGGTGTTTTTTTCCACTAATATGATCGAATTTCAATCATTGGTTAGTTTATAAAGTTTTAATTGGTGTCTTGTTTTGAACTTATTAGAACTTTGGTAATAGAGTTTATCTCAATGCTAATTATTTAGGTAATTTTAAGGGCATTACTTAGGTAATAGCAAGACATGAGCAATTTTTGAAAAATTATAACATGACATGGCGGGTGACACAGTACGACACCTTGAATGAAATGAAGTATCCTTGCTTCCTAGCTTATGTACTGTTGCCTGTGACAATTAAATTCGATGAAACCATATGTTTGAATTTGCATCATTATGTGGGGTTCATTGGGTCATGCTGTGCGGTGTTGTGGAGCTTCTGGCTAGTTGTTTAGGCATAGAACTAAGGTGATTTGGAGTATGATCCCTCATTGCCTAATGTGGGGTATTTGGAGGGAAAGGAAAGCTTGTACTTTTAATAATTACAGAACTAAGGTGTTTTTTTCCACTAATATGATCGAATTTCAATCATTGGTTAGTTTATAAAGTTTTAATTGGTGTCTTGTTTTGAACTTATTAGAACTTTGGTAATAGAGTTTATCTCAATGCTAATTATTTAGGTAATTTTAAGGGCATTACTTAGGTAATAGCAAGACATGAGCAATTTTTGAAAAATTATAACATGACATGGCGGGTGACACAGTACGACACCTTGAATGAAATGAAGTATCCGTGCTTCCTAGCTTATGTACTGTTGCCTGTGACAATTAAATTCGATGAAACCATATGTTTGAATTTGCATCATTATGTGGGGTTCATTGGGTCATGCTGTGCGGTGTTGTGGAGCTTCTGGCTAGTTGTTCAGGCATAGAACTAAGGTGATTTGGAGTATGATCTCTCATTGCCTAACGTGGGGTATTTGGAGGGAAAGGAAAGCTTGTGCTTTTGAAGGGAATGGAAGATTGATTTTGAAGCTTTCTTTCTTTCAAACTCTGTTTGAGTGGGAAAATGCTTTGGATGTTTCTACCTTTAATTCTCTGCATGATTAAATTGGTTTTTGTACTTTCACTGCTAGTTTGTTTAGATTTTTTGCTGTTGCTATGGCACATTGTCTGTGTGCCTTGATTTTTCTTTGTATTTTCTAATCCAGTTTTCAATGACGTTATTTACTTGTAAAAATTTGTTAAAAAAAGTTCCATTGTTAATTTCTTGAAAAGTTTGGTTTGTAGAGTTTTAATTGGGTTACTATTTTAAAATTCTTATAACGTTGGTAATAGTGTTTATCTCAATGCATATTATCTATATAATTTTTAGGGCAAGAATTTAATACAGTTCTTTAGTTTCTGTATCATTGGTTCTCCTTTAAAAACATGGTTGCATTGACAAATGCAACAAAAGGGGTGATGCTGCCCATCGATCATCTCTTCCAAATCTCAAAAATAGTGGGAGCTTTGTTAATTGGGTACAATCATGTGATTGAATATATTTGGGGTGCCTAAGGTTTGTTTGTTTGTTTGTTTTTTTTTTTTTTTTGGTTGTTGTT
>NW_027071444.1:0-1598 GCF_002906115.3 Quercus suber | reverse complement strand
AAAAAAAAAAAATCAATACTCCTGTGGTCAATATTTATTTGAGAGTAAATATTTTTAAAAATATAAAACCTAAGTTATCGATGTATTTTGTTGACAGAAATTGCTTAGTGACGTGGCATTAATATTTCATTTGTGTAGAGAGAGAGGGGTTGTGTTTCAAGGATTTTGCTTTTGGCTTTTTCTGTTCCTTGTCAAAAATAGAAAAAAAGAAGAGGAGTGGAGTGCTTGTTGGTTTTCTGTGTTCATCCCCTTCCCCCCTTTCTATCTCCCCATATGCTTAAATGACAATGATCACATGTTTGGTTTTCTTTTTGAAGGTGGTTACCTGTGGTAATGTTCCTCTTGAGTCATCTTTCCAAAAGATTCCTAGATGTGTATATACATCAACAAGTTTATATGAGTATCGAGGATGGGATTCAAAAGCTGCCAACCCTTCACATCGTCATTTTACTTGGGGGCTCAGATCGTTAGAAGTGAGTAACTGAAATATTGGCTTGATAGTTTTGTGTATAGACTGTATAGTATTATCATATTTAAAGTTTATCCCCTGTTACTTCTTGAGTTTGCTATAAATCATTCACCCTCTTTGGGGTGTTGGGCAAAAAGAGGGCTAGCACACCCCACGGGGGTGGGGGGTGGGGTCAAGAGGTGCGGGATTGGGTTATTTAAATAATGGAAACACTTTATCTCTCTTTTTAAATTTTCAAAGGATCAGAGACTATTGCGAACAAAATCATACCTCATGCATGTAGGTAAGGTATGAACAGATGTCCCCGGCCTACTTTTTATTAGGTAGATGCGCTGGACTCTTTATGTTCTTTTAGAACCTCTACCATACCATGATGTATCCTAGATATCAATCCACTCTTTGCTGCTATCCAAAATTTGTAACTCTAACATTCTTGGTCTAATTGCTTGCTTGTTTTAAAGATCAAGTTGTTATTAGGGCCCTCAAATGGTGATGCCAAAATACTTACTATGCCCACTGGGGTGAAATATTCTTGGGATTTTGCAATTTTTGACTCGTATCTTGATCTGACAGAGGCGTGTGGTTGATTTCTACATCTCCGATTTCCAATCTGGGTTGAGAGCCTTGGTAAAGACTGGCTGTGGAGCAAAGGTGACTCCTTATGTTGATGACTCAATTGTCATTGATGTTAATCCACAAACTGAAGAATTGTCCCCCGAGTTCATCAGGTGGTTGGGAGAGAGGAACCTCTCCAGTGATGAACGCATAATGCAGTTGAAAGAAGGGTATAAGCTCTCTCTTATTGGGAGATTTCAGTTCACCTTTATTTTTTGTTTGTTCAAATGATTAATCCTAATGTGTTGTTTTTTGCATGGAGGAGTTGTTACGTAAATATCCCCTTTTATAATTTTATTTTCTGTTTTTTTATGAGTCTTCACTTATTGATTTGTTATTATTATTATCTTTTTTTAAATAAGTCATCAATATCTTACATGAGTGAGGATCAGAGGCTATGGTGGTCTTATGGTCCTTATGGGTGGATTTCCTTATAGTTTGGTCTACATTGGGTCTAAAAGTGCCTCAGCTGGTGTAGAATTGGTCTATAATTTTCAGCCTAAGCCTGATGTGT
>NW_027071443.1:0-1601 GCF_002906115.3 Quercus suber | reverse complement strand
TTTTTTTTGAGAAGTAGCACTGTAATATTAATTAAATGAAAGCCGAATAGGCTTGAATTACAGTAGTGAGGTGTGAAGGAACATCCTCCATCCACGCCGAGAACTCGCTAACATGTCTTGCATGTCTAGCACTGTTGTGGGCTACCTTAATTCCTTGTCTTCGAACATGACTATATTCTGCCTCATCCAACTAGTCCCCATATTGCTTTGCCTTGTCAATCAGATGCCCAATGTCTGCCAGTGACACCTCCTCACTCAACAGAGCATCAATAGTAGTTTTTGAGTCACCTTCAAGAACAATGGCTTGAATACACGGTCTAGCTTGGCCCCTTGAAAAAATTTTCTAACTCCTCCATTGCATACACGGTCTTAGGTTTAAAGGTTCTCGATGAATCAAAAGTGATTCATTAATATAAAAGAAGTTATGGTTTTGAATGATTGGGAATTGGGGTTTCAGTTATACACAGAAATGGTAGATGAATTACAATGTAAATTGACTTTTTTTATAGGACAATATGAATTGACTTGATTCAAGGTCGTGAGCATGTGTGTACACACACACACACACACACACACACACACACACATATATATATACACACCACTATTTAAGGGGCTTCCTCTATTTGGACTCCTACTTTTGTATGTCCAAAGTTGAAATATCCTTAAATTCACTTGTTTAGAAAGTTTAAATAATAGGGTTAGACATGTAAAATTACTAATTTTAAAACACATAAATTTTAGATAAATTTAAAAAAAACAATTTACCAACAAATGGATTTTCTTTTAAAAAAAAAAGTTACATTCATGCTTTTCTTTTATTTCCTTTGTTCTCTTAAACATATCTACTCCCACGTTGCCCCTAAATTTATACTCCCAATAATAAGCAGTTATTTCATTCTACATGTCTCTCCATCTTTATCATATGTTCTCTTTCTTTTCCAAATTTTAAGAAACAAATCCAATCATGCACATCTATTCCCACGTTCTCACTAATTTCAAAGGAAGACAATCACTCAAAACTCAATTAAGAAGACATGAACATACCATTTTTTTTTTTAATAAATTTCATTATATTGCTTTCTCTTTCCCTTTGTTTTTCTCTTTGTCTTTGTTTCTTTGATTGGACATACTATTTAAGGAGTTTCCCCTATTTGGACTCTTACTTTTGTATGCCCAAAGTACCTTTAAATTCACCTATTTAGAAAGTTTAAATAATTGGGTTAGACATGTAAAATTATTAAATTTAAAATTCCTAAATTTTAGATAAATAAAATAAATAAAAAACAGTTTACCAACAAATGGTTTTTCTTTTTAAAAAAGTTACGAGTACTTTTTTTTCCCTTTGTTCTCTTGAACATATCTGCTCCCACATTTCCACTAACTATATACTTCCAATAACGAGCAATTACTTTATTCTACATGTCTCTCCATCTTTATCATATTTTCTCCTTCTTCTTTAAATTTTAAAAAACAAATCCAACCATGCACATCTATTCCCACATTCCCACTAATTTCAAAGGAAGACAATCCCTCATAACTCAATTAAGAAGGTATGAACATACCATTTGTTTTTAATAAATCTCATTATATTGTTTTCT
>NW_027071442.1:0-1603 GCF_002906115.3 Quercus suber | reverse complement strand
CTCTCTCTCTCTCTCTCTCTCTCTCTCTCTCTCTCTCTTTTAATTTATAAATCCTTCTTAATCTTTAAGTTTCTCATTGAATGTTTCTCATTGATGCAATACTCCTCTCATACGCAGGCGGGTGCACACAAGCAGGACCCGTCATACATTTAACAATAATGTTGCATATGCACACGGGGATACAATTTTTTTTTTCTTTTAACAAATAACACGTTACATAAGACATCACCTTGCTAAATAGATACTACCTAGTTTGCCCAATTTTACTGAATGGAGTAATTTCCTAAACTATCCCTCCAACACAAAGTCACAAACAATAATGACAGTCTGTCATAAATCAGTGGTGAAAATTATTAGGTAGTTTCAGAAAATAGTAATAGTAATGTGACGCTCCCTCCCACGTCACCATACTCCGGAATACTGATAATTACTCATATACCACACTCATGCTTACCAATTAAAAAGAAATCCAACCAAAGTACAAGTCTACAAGACATCTAAGTATCGATTAGGATCTTCTAAAGTTCTTAATCTTAAAATTGTATCCATCCATTTTGAAATAAGTGATAAAATAGCAAAGTATTAGATTTTATCAGGTAATCAAAATTTATACTAAAAATCAGTATCGCCATTTTCTGCAAAATTCAATCCACTCATATCAAACTGCATAAATTTATATGGTAGGGGGGTTTGATAAACTTACAGCCCAGTAATGGCGATCATGGATATTCCATCCTTTGGTGTATTTTTTGAAGCCATTAAGAGGATCTTTTCTCTGAGTTCTCTCTGAAGCCAAGATAAAATTTGAGTTCACAACAGGTAAAACAGTGGGACCCCCCACAAAATACTTCCGAGTCTTCAATAAGTGCTCCTGCTCCACACTATACTTTCCCTCATTTTCCCACCCTGGAAAATAAAAATAAATGATGGAAGGAAAGAAAGAAAGAAACATTAATGTTCCATCCACAAACAGCTTCAATGACAATGGGGTTGGAAAAACAAAAATGTTATGGCTCCTCTGCTTGGTTGTTAGAGAAGTAGGAACTTTGTGGATACAGTGTGATGTAGTCTGTAGTCATACATTATTCTCAGCAACCAAACAGAAAGAAACAGAGTAGTGGAGAGGGAGTACCTGAAGTGGGTGGCGTTGCTAGTGGAAAGTGAGAATAATGGCCGTGTGAAAGGGAAAAGAAAGTAGCAGAGAAAAAGGTGGCTAGAAAGTAAAAGAACAGAGAGCTGTAACATAACATTATGAGAGAGAGAGAGAGAGAGAGAGAGAGAATTCTTGTTGTTCAGTACTGGTTTTAGAGAGAGGAAGAGACAGGACCGTTTGGGAAATGGGAAGGGGATGGAGGTAAGTGAGCATAGATTACTCGTTACTCACTAGTCATTACTCCTAGTCCTAGTTACCTTGCTGGTTCCCACCACCACCTTGTGCCGGGAGATTGTGACGGTTTTACCCCCTCTGTGTTTTTGCTTTTTTTTTTACTTTTTAGTGGCTTTTTAAGGGTGACGTTAATGGTGGCTTAAGAGAAATTAGCAATATTTTAAGAAAATTTTGATATTATTTTTATAAAAAATATAAAAAATTATCAAATTTTTT
>NW_027071441.1:0-1603 GCF_002906115.3 Quercus suber | reverse complement strand
GACCTTGATTATCACTTGATTTTCAATGCACACACGATAATCATCTTCACCAAATGCAGGCGCACAATGCACAATTCCAGTACCACTGTCATCAGTGACATAATTGTCCGCAATAACTTTAAATGCAGAGTCAGAGTACTCCTTAAAATAATCAAAAAGTGGTTCATACCTGCAGTACACAACCTTCAAGTTTCAGTACCCCCAAAACCCCATAATCATATTTTACTAAAAAGGAATTCACAAAAACAGTAGTAATCATCTGGAAGTAATCTGATGACAAATAGTAATTAAGCAAAAAGAGTAACAGTAGTGCTCACTTCAATCCCACCAATGAAGCCCCTGAGACTTTCTCCAACACTTCAAAATGATCCAAAGCATCTCCAGTTTTACCAGTTGAAGATCCCTTGGTCTTCAGATTGGGCTTTTTGGAGTCATCAATGGATCCATTAGCAACATTTGGTTTGGGTTTCTCACTAGGAAGTGCTGACAAACGAGATTCAGCAACCACATATACTTTTCCAGAGTACTTGTTGCGAACCTGGTATTCTTTTCCGCCTCAAATTAGATACCAAAATAACATATAACAGAACACTCCCATATATTGTAGGCTATATATATATATATATATATGACATGAAACGGATACCATTATACAGTTATACAGCAACAATGTTAAATACAGCCACAAACAAAAACCGGCAAATATGTGCCAAGAAAATGAGTGGCAATCTTTACAATCTTTAAACATAATCAGCAAACATACTGCTCGGCAATCTATTTATTTAGGAAATATCAATTAACTTGATAAACACCATATATCTTTTCTTTTTTTTTTGGGTAAATAAAATTCCAAATTTGCAAAGTAGGGAGACTCAAACCTGTGTTCTGCTACTTGATAGCAGATATCGATGTTAAAATACACAAATATCTTAGATATAACAAGATCTAATGCAAATGCAGTCACATAAGCCTGACACTTTAAGGCATGAGCCTCCAAGGACCCCAACTTCTATATGAAAACATAATTAAAATAAAAATTTAAATAATTTAAATAAAAGTTAAAGACAGGAAGAGCTTCAAACAGCCACCCTTCAATCCCACAATTTTAAGAACCCAAGAATACTTTATTTTTATGCTGGGATAAATGTTAAAAATGGAGAATCCTTCCAATATAAGTCCTTCAACCCAATCCAAGAACAACCAATATAATCATCTTATTTAAAAGGTAAATTTGGAAATTTTATATCATAATACTCCGTCTAGCTGTGTTAACAGTCTACCACAGAAGCTCACATATAAGTTGACTAAAAATATTAAACATACCTTCACATAGACAAAATTGGCATTGACACAAAGGGCAAGATTACTAGGAAGGGTCCATGGAGTTGTCGTCCAAGCCACAAAAGCCGCCTTGTGTGGATCACCAATTACTGGAAACGTCACCATTATTTCAGGGTCAGGGACATCCTGTATCACTCCTAGAATGTTACATAATTGAATCTATAAAATCAAGGTTCAAGAATTTGTATAAAAATCAGTCATTTAATTGCTTTAAAACTGAAATGATAGTTTACCACAAGAGTGGCCAGAACCTAGTTCCCCC
>NW_027071440.1:0-1604 GCF_002906115.3 Quercus suber | reverse complement strand
GTGATGATAATAATAATAACTCTGAATTTGGTAATAAATGATTATGTAATTCGATGTGAAGTCCCTTACCTAACAAATTGAAGGTTGATTCTATTTTTATGATGATACGCACATGCATGTTAATGGTAGGCATTTGATGAGAATGGTAACGAGGGCATTGATGTTTTTCATCACTTCAAAGTAGGAGTAGGACCATCCCATCCACCGAGCCCTCGAATCATATGCATACAATACAAGGCTTGCTATTACCGGAATTACTTGCAATAAGTGGACTGACGTCATGAGTGTTATTTACGGTAGATAATATTTTATATATATATATATATTAATGGAAATTACGATTCAAAAAACCCCAAGTCTTTGTTTGGGTGCCATTACCTTGGCACGAAAAAATTATCAGAAAAAGTCACATTTGGACTTACTATGAATAAGACTTTGGTGATTGTACATTTACCTTTATGTACTTCCATAAAAACACGTATGATTTGACCGTTGAACGTTGAAGTTAGTAGAAGCCTTGTTGAATCGCTGGTAAAATTATACAGTCAATTAATTGCCGGTAAAAATTGAAAATTAGGGTAAAATATAATTAACATTCTTGACATTTGAGTTAATATCAAGTAGTTCAAAACATTTTAGAACTAATGGACTTGGTCCATTAATCATATGCTAAATAGAGAAATTTCATTTTCAAGAGCATATGGTTTAGGGACTAAATTAGTTATTTTTAAAATATCTTAGTCCTGTTTGATGTTAACCCAAGCCTAGGATGCTAACTATATTTTACCCTAAAAATTATTATTATTATTATTCTTTAAAACCCCACAATCTGAACCTAATTGTCAATCCAATAGAGAAAGTATTTGACCTCAAATGATACTATATTAGCGATATTAAAATTTAATAAGTACGAGTCATGTTTTTAAAAAATAACATTCTTACTAAACAAATGAAAGTCGTATGTTAATAAATAATTATTTTTGTATACATGTTTCTTATTTATTTATTAAATTTTGATACAAAATACTTTTTCTACTCAAAAATATTATGACAGTAAGAATATATATTTTTTTTAAAGAAAAAGACAGTAAGAATAATTTAACAGCAAATGAAAGTGGCAGCCCGTGTTTGGTACTGCCATTTTGCCGACAAAAACTTATATTTATTGACAAATCATATACGATAACTATGCAGTAATTTGGTTCAAATCTATTCATAATTATATATTTAAAGCACCAAACACAAAATAGAAACACGAATGGGAAGATTCCTTCCAAATCTTCAAAGTTGCAAGGAGTATAATACAAGTAAAAATGAGCGAAATTTCATGAAACATCAAAAATATACGGGCCTAACTCTCCACTCTAACAAGTCACATAATAAAATCACCAATCACCATCATAACTCGAGACAATAATACAAACCAACAATAACACACAATCTTTTCTATCCTCTCTGCAATTGCAATTGCAATTGCTTTTCTTCTACTTCCCTTCTTTCCTTTCCGTTAGCTAGTCCTCTCTTCTTTTGGCGGGACCGTGGCCCCTACCAAAACCAAAGTCTCTTTCTCATAAATACCGCCTCCCTTCCCAACCAAACCCATT
>NW_027071439.1:0-1604 GCF_002906115.3 Quercus suber | reverse complement strand
AGTGAATTTACAAGAGCGCATATTTTTTCCACTTCATTTGCTTATATTGGAAGACAAAGTAATACTACATTATAGCAATATTTTATCTATTTGTCTTCCTTTATGTGCCTAATTTCATCTTCATTGAATTCCTTTGAGTGGGTAATGAAATGTTGAACTTACGCCAAATCCTACTCAATCTTAAAAATGGCTTCAGATTTATCTTTCTTCTACAACATTTTTAGCTCGATTTCAAATCCCCTGAACAATTATTACTTTGTAATTGACCAATAAACAAGCACGAAAGTAATTAAAAGGAATGGTTATAATATTAGAAATTGAGACACTTTCAAAGAATTAAAGTAAATAAGAACAAACTGATTAAAGTAACATAGAATTGCTATTGTACAAAAGAGAAACTGCTTGCATTACAAATTAGAAACAACTTCATGAATCGAACACATAAATTGCATCACAAATTAAAAAACAAGTTCATCAATTGAACACATAACTGGATATTGTAAAAGATAGTTGTCATTTGTTTCAAGTTATCAAAACATAATAGAGCATATTCAAAAGGAGAATTCATTCACCAACAACATAAATTCTGCAATTAAAATCATCTGGTTACCATTTTGAATGGTGTGGTCAAGGAAGGATGTTTACAGTACTATTACCAAGTAAATATTTTCTTGATGTTTTCCTTTTTCAATTTAGTGTACCAGCAACTCCACCACTTGCTTAGGCATTGTCACCCAAGAGACATCAAGCAAACAAAACACCATTGTCTGCATGTGTTCATGTACAAGAGTCAGCTCAGGCAAGCCAACTTAAGTTCTTGGTGTTGCAACACATGCTTAGCATCCCTGAAAAGGGCTCATTGGAATAAGGAAATTGAGCGAAGATTCTGACAATCAAGTTCATTAAGGGCAGAGAGGAAAAAAAGAGAGTAAAATAAAGGAAACTGCTATTGCCTAACAACAAACACAAACCAGCGCAAATTCTAAGCCACCTCCAACCCTCTACAGCAGCAACTACAGGCATTTTGCAATCTGTGGTTACAAAGAAGCAAAATTCATAAAGTCAAGAGTTTGTTAATAATAGGATTTTCTATAAAAACCATAGAATAAACTTTTTATCATTACTTCCATAAAAATAATGAGTTCGTGGACTCTGAGGGTTAAAGTTGACAAAAATATTTTCCATTGTGTTGATCACAAGATCAACCGATAGATTTAGCAGAAAAGAAAAATAGGCTGAGTGGCCCAACAATACAACTATGATTTCTCAAGTGCAAAACCCAGAACCTAAATTCTACATTTCTATTAATTAACTGTACTTGTAGTTCCCTTAGCTTTCCTTTGGTAAACAGCTAAAAGCTACACACACACACACACACATACCAACCATATAGACATCTCAAAATCAAGCTTCATTCCTCCAGAAGAGCAAGAGTACGTGACCACTTTCTCTATTGGGTTTACTCTTTTCTATTTTTGTTTCATTGAGCTGTCAACAAATATCATCAGTTATGAATGAATCTTAAATCTTTTACGGGGGCCGATACTTATAGTTGCTTTGCCACGAATGGACACAAACACAATACTCAAATGGAAGGCATAACA
>NW_027071438.1:0-1612 GCF_002906115.3 Quercus suber | reverse complement strand
AAGGTAAAAACCGCAACACATCTGTGTCTTTATAATCCGCCAAGCATATTGAGCAGCATGATGTGGTAGAGTTGCCCGTGCCTTTGTGGAGCTTTGCTTGGCTGTAGATGAGTTTTGGGTAGTTTTCTAAAGTGGCTTTGTCGAGGCCTAGTTCGATGTTGATTGCATCTTGTTGTGCTGTTGTGAAGGTGTCAATTTGGTTGGATGGCGCGACAGTACAATAGCGAAGCAATGCTCCAATCATGATCAAGACAAGCAGGAAAACCAAGAGTATAATGGGATATGTAAACACACTTGGATTATTTGAAGACATTATTAGAATCTAAAATGAAATGGAAGAGTGTGGATTGTATTTGGGGTTGAAAAAGGATAATGCGTGAGAGACTTTGGTGGTGTTGTTAATTTAATGAAGGAAACACTTCTGTCGTTTTGGGATGTATCAGGTGAATGTTTATGTTTGCAGTTTTTTTTTTTTTTTTTTGAAACAGAGTAAACTTCATTCAATATAAAGAAGCCCAAAAAGGCATTACAACAGAGTAGGCAGCAAAGACATAAAACAAAGTAGTCTAAGAGTGATCTGGAAAAAGAATAGAATGTGGCAATGGAGGGGAGGTTCCTTTCCAGACTTGAGCAAAACCAGCAGATTTGGCCAGCTGGGCGAGCTCGTGGGCTGCTCTGTTGTGATCCCGTTTCAGGTGGTGAAGATGCCAGCTGCAAAAATGGAGCATGGAGGAACGGATTCCACTGATGATATGGCCTAGTGGACCACCAGCTTCCAAAGCAATCACAGATTGCACTGTTGCAAGAGAGTCCGATTCAAAAATTGCCCGGGTGATATTCATTTCATGTGCCAAGAGAACGCCATTTTCCAAAGCAAGAACTTCGGCAATTTCAGGGGAAAAAGGGGCTGACAGTGGTTTGCTCAAAGCAGCTGTGACAAGCCCATTTGAGTCGCGAATAATAACACCAATACATGAATTTGAGCCGTCAGGACAGGTAGCACCATCAACACTTACTTTATGGAAACCCGGCGGAGGGAGAGACCAAAGAGAGGCCGGGGCACCTTGCTGGAAACTATGTGAAGATAAGGCACCTTTAAAATCCTTAGCAAGCCTTAAAGCCGTTTGCAGCTTTTTAGTATGTGTATTTCAAGTTGCCATATGGGGATTGTTAATTGGTCTTATAATATTGCTTAAGTGCAAAATGCTCCCCTACTTGTACTAAAATTCAAAATCTCAATCAGATTAATAATTATAATTATTATTTTTTAAATTATGGAAATAGACAAAGTCGTCATTGTGATGATTAGTTTTTTATTTTTTCGAAGGCAAGAGGCAAGGGTGACACGCGCTCTTGTACAGTTGTACGGCTCCCTCTATTATTTTTCTTAAAAACTTTTTCCAACATTTTTAAAAATTTTACTAAATTCTATAAGAGCATCTCCAATAAGTTTTTTAAAGCTAATTTTGGAGAGTAAACAAAGAGAGTCAATACCGTACTGGATGTTGTACCGGTTTGATCAGCAGTATGATATATTTCGGATACCGGTCAATACCGGTGTACCGTTTCGAATTTATCGCTATTATTTTATATATATATATATATATATACA
>NW_027071437.1:0-1613 GCF_002906115.3 Quercus suber | reverse complement strand
TTAAAAATTAGAAGAAAAAAAATGATCATAAGTAGTATTAAATTTAGGTAAGAATTTTAACATGTGACTAATTACGTTTACTTAAAAAAATAATTTGACTAATTATCTATATTTTATGATAAAAATTGTGTTTAACTCTATATGTATGCATGAATGCATGTGTTATAAGCTTTTAAAAAAAATTAATTTGACTAATTATTTATATTTTTATAATAAAAATTTTGTTTAATTTTAAATGCATTCATGCGTTTGCATGGAATTACATGCTAGTTTGTTTTTTAATATGTATTGATGACCCTAATTTAATTAAGATTAAAACTCGATATATTTCAATTGAGAACTATATTGATCTATTTTAGTACAAATACTCATGAAAGCCATAAAAACCACGTAATCACATTGTCATAATCAATGGAGACATTGCTATGACTCTCTTTTTTTTCTTTTTTTTCTTTTTTTTTTTGGGTTACACGTAAGTGCTATTATTGGAGAATTTAACCTGGAAATCTATTTCGGAGACACAGTAAGCACAGTCCAACCACAAGTTTCGTTGGAACACTGCTATTCTGTCATGCAAGAAAGTTCTAACTGGTAAGGCACAAAATGGCGAATATTCTGTCATGCAAGAAAGTTCCAACTGCTTAGACATTCACCTGGAAAATAACACCATAGGAAACTTTTAGCAAATGTGAGAAAGTTAACAACTATCTCAAAAAAAGGTCCTTGAAAAAAAAATGAAAAGAGCTGTGACATAGTTACATATTGTGTTGAAACAAAATTTTAACTAAAATTATGAAAATATGAAATCCTCAAAACACAATTTCTGCTAAAATGTGTATGCTAATACTATAACTCAACGTATACAACAATAATTAATAAAATAAAAAATATCTCGAAATTTGTGAATTGGCCATTCGCAATAGGGTCTTTTAGATTCCTATTTGAAGGTTTCATGAACTAGGAGACTGAGGCCATAGCCCATATTGGAGACCTGGAGTTGGTCTGGTCTGCCTTGTTTGTTGTCATATTCTGCATCTCAGTTTGGTTTTTCCATTTATCATTATCTTTTTGTTTTTAATTTTTTTGGTGCTGTTCTTTTACCAGTTCAACAAGTTTACATTTTTTTTCAAAAATCCAACATCATAGTATAAACCAAGGGAAGAGATATATAAGAAGCATAACTCCAAATATAAACTAATAAATAAATAAAGTAATTGATTACTCAAAACTTTCTGTCTTTATCAAAAAAATAAAAATAAAAATAAAAACTATTTTGTGTCATCATCAACTCCCAGTTAAGAAACCCGCGTCCACATCTAAAAAGAACTGAGGAATTAAAAAAACCCAGTCCACAAAAATTGATGAAATGACAATTATGTCCTCCAGTGTACACTGCAGCCAGGCCCACGCGGTTTTCGGTTTTCCACTGATCTCGTCTGTAAAACGCTGTTTAAAATCCTAAAAGCGTTTTTACGCGGCTTATTTAGCAACGTAAAAACGTTGACTGAAAGTGTAAGCTGTACATACAAGTTAAGAAGTAAAAAAGTCTACATTATAAGCTGTTGCCAAATACACTAATCTGGCTTATAATTGACTTTTTGACCAAAAATGCT
>NW_027071436.1:0-1616 GCF_002906115.3 Quercus suber | reverse complement strand
CGCTTGCAGATAGTATGTACCGCCATGATAGTATGCAGCGTAACTAGTTGTTTGTCTCAAGGTCACCCGCGTCACCAAAGAGATTGACATGCCCTTCGCCCTCCAGCGCAACAAGCTGATCCCCAACGCCCGACAAAACAATGCCATCCACGCCGTCTGTCCCATCTCCATCCTCTGTGTCTTCCACTGTGCTGTTACTCAATCGGTTGTCGTTGAAAGTAGAGATCGAAGCCATTACTCCAATTGCACCCAGTGCAAGTGTATTGGGCGCAGTGAATCCGTCATCCCTGGCAGTGTCAGAGAGACGGGCGGACGAACGACTAAGATCATATGCCAGCTCGTGTATCTGTTCAAAAGGTGACCGGCGGTGGTGTGATGAAAAGACATTGACCCCTAGGAATTCCTCCAGAATGTCCCTCAGTCGGGAGGAATAATCTAGAGACAGGGCGGTTCGTTTGAGCGCAAGATCCACCGTATAGGTCGAAGACCGCCTGTCGTACAGGTTGACCTTGAGGCGGCCATTCAACTGTTCGCCATGGTAATCAACTTCAATCCACGAATCCCTTCGTCCAGACATGTTTACCAGGCCGCTGGCCAGCACTGCACGACGTAATTCAGGCCCGCCGGCACAGGAGCATAGCCATCGAAACGTAAGCATCTCATTTGTGTAGTTGCTGGCCTTTGTCCCAGCGCACAGCAGTATTGAGGCGTTGAGGGCACGCTCGATTAGTCCAAGGTCCGCGTTTCGAATGCCATACGCCATCGTCTTGTATGTGGCCACATCGTTGAGGAATCGCACATGTGCTAGGTGCTCCTGATCAACGTGAGTGCTCCGTCCGTTGTATGCACTGGGAATGAATATGTCGGATACCAGTCGTTCGATGTATTGCTTGACGCCGTCCGTTCCTATTGAGAGCAGGTGGTTCCGAATGCTCCGAGGGCTTGACGTATTGACACCGGCTGATTCGATGTGACCATACAGGACAGCCATCAAGCGTGAATCCCAGCTCCGGAGCACCAGCTTCTCCACCTGATCGAACGGTGCCTTTTGCAGCGGTACTTGAAGCAACTTCCAGAATGCCATATGGGACGAAAGCGTCGCCTGACTGTGACCATCGATGGAGCCAGAGTATACGCTCTGTATTGACCAGAGCCGGTTCTGGCGCCAATGGAACAAGGCACTGATTGGAAGGAGCCACTTTTTGCGGTCGTACGGATGACTCGCTTCCTCCATGTCTTGTATGAGCACCCGACTCAGGTTGGCTGTCTTTTGGTCGCCGATGAGCGGGACAAGGCGTTCCTTGAAGATAGTGTCGTCGCGATCGAATCCTAGTTGTTCGAGGAATACTTGGTTGTGTACGTCGTAGGTCCCATCAATTGTGCCCTCATTTGCAAAGATAGCACCAAGCACGTGCGACGGTGTTTCGACGACGCCGAGTCGTTCGAGCTCAGGGTATTGCCAGGCGAGCTTGGAATCTGGATAAAGCGAGTTGATGGTGGCTGCGCAATGTGCACGAACGATGTTGAGTTGTGTGTCATCGAACGATATACCGGGAGCGCCGAAGACGTCCAACGGAGTGAGTGGCTGGTCCCATTTGATCTGTGATTGATATAGC
>NW_027071435.1:0-1616 GCF_002906115.3 Quercus suber | reverse complement strand
GCTGGGATAGGGTCAAAATTCCTATCCCGGCGTTTTTTTTCCCGGCGCTTCAGAGCGCTGGTTTTTGAAAGTCGGGATAGGGTCACGCGGACCTGTACCAGCGCTTTCTAAAAGCGCTGGGATAGGTCCCGGCGCTTTTAGACCCTGTCCCGGCGTTTTTACTTGTGTTGGGACAGCCTTCCTGAATATATGAACATAACCTATACCAGCGTTTTTCTTTTTACCTATGCCAGCGCTTTTAAAAGCGCTGGCATAGGGTATGAATGAATAAATTTTATAAGGCCTATGCCAGCGCTTTTGAAAGCGCTGGCATAGGTATGCCTATGCCAGCGCTTGTAAAAGCGCTGGCACAAGTAGAAAAAAACGCTGGTATATATACTTCATATCCGTGACAACTAGATGCTCATATCTGAAGAAATAATAATAAAATAAAATAAAAAAGTTTACGCTTGCCTATATATATAAGCAATAAGAACTTCCCTGTATCTTGTACTTCCATCTTTATCTATCGGCTTAACTCAGCCTTACTTTCCATAGTTAGTAACCATTGACTTGTTACAATTTGCTTCTGTTGAATAAAAATCATTTTTAGCAGTAGCTTCTGAGTTCTAATCAATTTCTCTGCTCCATTGTTTTAATATAGGTTTGATATACATATATATTAGGGCTAACTAGTTTCTTGCTCCTATGAGCGGGCGTGTCACTTGTTTATTTGTTTAGACCCCTTGAAAACAGATTGTTTAACCTAATGAATCAGCTAAATAGTTACTTAGGTTAATTATGAGATCTAGGTTAAACAGTAATAGATTATATCATGTAGTGCGGAAAAATAAATAAGATAACGATATAATGATCTAGAGAAACTAATGAAACCAACCGTTTCAAGGTAAAATCTTGAGAAAGATTTGATCTAACCATCTTCAAGGTAAAACAAATCTACTATGATAAAATGAAATATTACAATAAATCTAAACCATAAATCTAAAGTTACCTCTTGTAGAACTTACTAACACGACCACTTGCAGCTCTGACTCCACAGACTCTTCTACCTTGGATTTACTAAACCCAAACTCCCACGTTTGTGACTTTAAGATCTCACTCAAAGATTTAGCAACACAAACTCTCCAGTTTGTGACTCCAAAACTATCCTTGAAGATTTAAATTATTAACTATGTATGATCTTGTTGCAACAATTTCAGATCTACCGGTTCTGAAGGTATGAGAATGATTTCCAGTAGTGACTTTGAAAAGAGAAGGCACAACACCTTTTAGATCTCACAAGTACATTTCCAAAGACTCAACAAAACGTGCCTTAGGGTTTCCTTTAAATATTATGTGAAATAGATCTGAAACTCTAATAACTTATTAGGCTTAATGAGTAGTGGGTCGAAACTAAAATTTGCAAAACTTGCATCTCGATCGATCGAACTTGGCATGTTTTGAATTCTTGAATTGCAACTTTTTTTTTCTTGTATTCTAACTTGCAGTACCTTGAGCATTGTCTAATATATCCTATAGACTCTAAAATCTATACCTAGACAAGTTTGTACTCATGGTTTGCCAATTGTTCAAAACTATTAGAACCTAACATTACTCACGAGATGGAGATTGGGAGT
>NW_027071434.1:0-1619 GCF_002906115.3 Quercus suber | reverse complement strand
AAAAAAAAAAAAAAAAAAAAAAAGTGGCCTTTCTCATTCCCTTTATTTTACCTTAGAAGTCCAAACAATCAACATTAATTGAGCCTTAAATTTGACCTCATTTTCCACACACACAAAAATAATAAAAAAAAAAACCCTTAAATTCGACTTTTGGCTTAATGGATAATTATAGAATACTTGCGGAGTATTATAAATGTCCTACTTCTCATATAATTATAGGTCCTACTAATTAAATTTATGATCAAACTCATAATTTATGTGAGAATAAGGAGTATGTATTTATAGTTCTTCTGGAGTATTTAATAATTTTCCGAACTCAATTATGTCAAAATGACTACTCCTTGGATTGTCTTAACTCATAATACAATTTGTATCATGAGTAATTATTTTGACAGCAATTCTTGGATTGTCTTAACTCATAATACAATTTGTATAATGAGTAATGTTAGAAATACAAAATTTTTACAAAAAAATTTACAAACTGTTGATGTGGTGAGTGATTATTAGTAAATAATGAAAAAGTTATGTTAATGGTGGCCTTAGATGAAAACCAATAATAAGTCGGTCACACCATCAGTTTGTAAAAATGTTGTAAAATAGTTTATGACTGTAGCAATACTCTTGTATCATTAGCGTGTGGAATGTAGAACGGGGTAATGTAGCCTTTAATATTTGCTTTCTTGAGCAACGTAACGATTTCAGAACAATCAATGTCATTTTGTCAATACAATTAACAGGAGTCCAAATCTTCTGTCCCACTTTTCCTGCTCCACTCTATACTCCACCAATAAATACTTGCCACGTGATACTATTAATTAAT
Organism: Quercus suber; assembly: GCF_002906115.3. Taxonomy (NCBI): domain Eukaryota; kingdom Viridiplantae; phylum Streptophyta; class Magnoliopsida; order Fagales; family Fagaceae; genus Quercus; species Quercus suber. The sequence goes on along the minus strand of NW_027071434.1, from coordinate 799 downwards.
AACTGTAGGTTAATAAGTCAATAATGATAATATTTAATTAATTAGGTGAACATGTGGTAAGTATTTATTGGTGGAGTATAGAGTGGAGCAGGAACCATCAATGTCACTGGATTAACACAACCATCAAAATAAACGGTAAGACGCGCAATAGTAATTTTAATTTTTACATATACCAATCATGGATGAGTGACTCTTTGGGTTATATGGAGAATTATAGATGCCTCAGAGAGATCTGTTGAGTTCCAATTCTATCATTTTTCTTAGTTGTCCAATTCCAACGATTTGCATAACAATCAATGTCATTTTGTCCATACAATTAGCAAGATAAAATCTTATAATTTCATGACAATCGGTGTCATTTTGTTAATACAAGCCTTCAAAATAAAAAATTTAGAATCTCATTATAAAAAAAATAGGAGTAAATAAATAGTAAGAAGCACACTAGTAAATTTACATATACCGATCACAGATGAGTGGCTTGTCAGGTTATATATATAGATGCCTCAAGAAAGAGTCGTTGAGTTCTGTTTAGTTTTCCAACTCTGGATGGTTCCAACTTCCAACGCCGAATGGCTTATCAGGAAAGTGAAAGGAAGTGAAGACTCAAGAACGTAATTACAGAGAACAAAAATGAAAGGAAATGGCTTTGGTGCTTACTGGTGGTCTCATGGTCCAGTAGCTGGCCGGATTGTGGTAGTCCTTTGTTTAGGAGAAAAGGTAAGTAGTGGTAGTCACATTTACTTTCAGTGACTTTGTGCGTGTGAGTGCTAGAATTTTATTAGTTGTGACCATGGATAGA
>NW_027071433.1:0-1620 GCF_002906115.3 Quercus suber | reverse complement strand
ACCAAATATTTAGCAATTTGGCACCACTAAAAACTACTTTGTCTATTTTATCACTTTATTTCACAAAACACACAACAATAATTTTATTTTAACATTCAACACAATAAAACAATACTAGCCTCGTCACACTCCACTGCTGCAAAATTTAGCAATAGCACCGGTTAACATTCAACACAATAAAATAATACTAGTCTCGTCACACTCCACTGCTACAAAATTTAGCAATAGCACCACCATTGTAGCTCTATTTTGGCGTGTGAGAGCATTTACATCAAATTATCTAAAATCTTTTAAAATACATCTACAGTGTAAATTTTACACATTTTGAGCAAAAAAACACCCACATTAGTGGGTGTAAAATTATGCAAAATATACACATGGTTGTGCAAATGAACAGTAACCATGTATATTTACACAGTTACTGTTCGCGTGTAAATGATTTTTTTAATTTATTTTCTCTCTCCTCTCTCAAACTACCTATCTTCTCCAACCATTACAACAACCCAGCACACCAGATTAACCACCCAACCACCAAACCCAGCGCCACCACCAAACATCGCAATCTAGCACAAAGTATTAACCAAAATCAACTGAAAATTAACCCAAAATCAACTGAAAATTAATCTAAACACATCCACACAAACAAATCAACACAGAGATACACTTGTTCAAAAGAAAAAGAAAAAAACACAGAGATACACAAACATGGAAACACCCCCACACACAAACATATCCAAACAGACAAACAACAAAGAGAGATCGGTGCTTATCGAAATGATCGGTGCTTGGCTAGGTCGTGGGTCTCACTTGATCGGAGCTCGTGAGTATGGATCTTGCCTGATCGGAGCTGTGGATCGGAGTTATGGTTTGGAGCTGTGGATCGGAGCTCGTGGGAGCTGTGGATTAAAGCTAGGGAGATCAGTATAGAGATGATCAGAGCTAGGGAGCTGTGGATCAGTATAAATTAAGAGGGAGAGTTGATTCAAAAATGTGTATAGAGATGGGATATGGGTAGAGAGATGGGTATAGAGAGAGAGCAAAATCAGAAAAAATTGGTTAAGAGAGAGAGAGAGAGCGTATAACAAGGGGTTAGTTGAGAAAATAATAAAAAAATTGAGAAAAATGATTATTTAAATAAAAGAGGTGATAAAATAGATGAAATGACTTGAGTGTTTTATAAAAGTTAATGTGTAAAATTTAAAAAAAAAAAAAAGTAAATTTTTAATAAAAAATAGATGTGTAAATACACGTGGATGGGTTCAGTTGTTAAATTTAGCAATATTGCTGTTTAGTTTTTAGCATCAGCAATACTAATGTTTATCTTCTCCGACGAAAAGAGCCATAATTGAAAAACTGTGAATGTAAATTGCGGTTTCAGCTCCACTTTGCTCTTGCAAGTTTCGCTCTCTCCTCCGACACGACCGCAGCTCCGCACTGCCGCCGCCGCCCCCACCACCCTTAACGGTGAATTTCTTTTTCTTCTCCTAACTTTTTTGCAGGCATTTTCTCATATACTGGAATTCGAAATTGATGCTTTGAATTGCATAATTTTTGGGATTTTAAATGCTTTCTTGATGGAAAATGCGATGCTTAGGAATTTATCTCATTAGATCAAAAACG
>NW_027071432.1:0-1622 GCF_002906115.3 Quercus suber | reverse complement strand
TTTTTTTACAATCAAACACTTATAAAATTAGTTTTCTCTCAATTTTTTTATTCTTCTTGTTTTACCCAACCAATAAATTCTTACACCCACCAAAAACATAGAAAGTAGATAGAAATGTTTTATTGAATAGAGGAATGTAAGAGTGGAAGTATGATGTTTCAATTTGATTGATTATATGATGTGTGTAGGTGTGCGATGAGTTTCATATTAAGTATTTACTGAGTAAATCTGAGCTTTATTAATAACTATAAAAAGTCTTGATTGTGATTAGTTCTTTTGAGGTATAATGCAAAAATGGCTAATACTTTTTCTTGATTTGTTTTAGGAAGTGAGCTTTAGAATAGCTTTTGAGTGATGGTTTAAGAGTACTCATAATAAGTGGGCTATTTTTACAACTAAAGTGGAATACTTGAATGGGGATATAATTTTGTGGTGGAAACTATCCAATATATATATATATATATTTGGGCTCGTTGGAAAGCAAATAGGAGGGAAGAAGATCACTAGGCCCAAATAGGAAGGAAGGAGTATTGGACTTTCACACAACTTAAGCTTAATTTAGGCTTCGCCAAGTTAAATTATGTTCGATTCGAAAGGACTAATTCTTTGTAGTTCTAATTAACTCTTCTTGCCTAATTTTTTTCCTTTTTTCTCATCTTACAACTTTAGAGTAACACTTATCCTTCGTAGATGGAGCGCACCTATCAGTCACTGCATTAGAATGTAGCCCTCCAAATCTAATGATGTGAAGTTTATCCTAAGAAGCACTAGCACTTATCCAAGTTAACCTTATCCATTTCATTATGTGAAAGTAATAATTAAGGGTTTGGAACTTTGAAGAGGCATCCTAGGGCTGTACATGATGTAATGCGGCCGATTTTGAAGGGTTTTTTTTTTTTGCACACTTACAGTGGTGGTTTTTTCTTATCCTTGACCTCACCTTACCTGTGGAGGGGTGGGAACTGTTTTGCATAAGGTGTGGTGCACCATGCCGGTTTGGTGCAGCGCGTTTGGTTAAAAAATATACGACCCAAATATTAATAAAAAGTAAAATTAGACCTTATCAAACAACCCATACTGAGCCATCAAACAATGCAAACATTCATTAAAAAAAAAACATATTTACTATATTTGTTTATTAAAATCCACACAAAATATCTCAAAGAAATTTACAATCTTTCTAAAAAGTATAGTGAAACAAAGCATAGTTAGTAACCTAGATATTGAGCACCAACTAAATTCACAAAACTACTAGAAGAAGGAGAAGCATAGTAGTCCTAAGTATTGACTATCAAAACATTCTCTACAAACTTCCAGAAAATAGTTAGGACAAAAAGAAGAGTGGAGAGGAAGACACTTGGAGAATGGTGGCATCGAGTGGTAGAGGATGGTGGCGGTGAGTGGCGAAGGCTGAGGAAAGAGAGGGGTTGTGATGAGAGAGAGGGAGAGTGAGAGGCTGTGGGCGGTTGGCTTGTGGAGAGAGAGAAGAGAGAGAGGGAGAGTGATATAAATGAGAAACTAGAAATTTAACCTAGAATAAAATGACATTGTTCCCTAATTTGGATTTTTTTTTTTTTAAGACCAAAACTTCGTCTTTTTAGTATCGAAACTTAAAAAAAAGA
>NW_027071431.1:0-1623 GCF_002906115.3 Quercus suber | reverse complement strand
AAGTCATGTTTTAAAGGTCAATTGATACAATATTCATGGATTTAGTTAGCTCAACTAGCTTGATTCTTGCACAATGTGCGATACAACTTAGTGTGAGTTTGGATAGCAAACACGGTTGGCGTTTGCGTTTTTCTCTGGGCAAGTACGGAATTCAGTAAATATAACTTTAAAATTGGTTCTCACGAGTACTATTAATAGTTTAAAAATTATTTTACTACAGTATTGTCAGCAATAAGTTTTCAGTTTTTAGCAATAAACAATATCCAAACATACCCTTATTATTAGTTTTCTCTAATATTTCAATAAGTTTATTAAGAATCTTGTAACTTAATTAATTGGCACCTTAATTTTCAATAGAGACATTCATAATTCAGATCCCCCCAACTATTGATGTATAAAAAAAAATTTGATTAAATTTCTTTGTAAGAAATTGTATTATTTAGTTATTTTATAGAAAAAATAGAAATCTCATTATATATATGTGTGCACATATTGAAAATTGCCAGATATAGTGATTAATATAGATAAGCATGTTTCATGCCTACTAAAAAAATGCATATATGTGTGTTACTAATTTTTCCCCTTTTTTGGATATTGCTTCAATTGTTGCATGATATAGTGTTTCAATTGTTTCTTTCATATAAAAAAAAAAAAAAATTGTTTATTGTATAAATCTTAGAAAATTATATTAAAATTTTGTTATGCTATAACAAAATAAATATATTTATTCTATTACACACACATATAGTTTAAAGGACAAAGTTTTATTTTAGTGAATTCACAAATATTTATTTTTTTTATGGCTTTTGTGTCAATTGTTGTCAAAGCAACTAAACATGAGTAAAAATGTCATATTCTAAATTTATTATTATCATTCCAACTAAAAATTATTTCTTATATAGAGTTTTATAAAAATAATCATATAAATTCATTTGATATAAATAATTAATGCACAACTATAGATAATTAATATATGCATTTACTCTATTGGCTAATTTAATGAACTAATACTTTGATATAAATGCAAACTTTGTTGATTTAGAATCCCTAAATAAAGAAAATTTTAAAGAATGCGCAACATGACACAACCTCATACTCTCTAACATGAGGTTTTTGCTTTTATATATATATATAGATTAGTGAAGTTTATTGTTTTCGAATAAAGGACCTAGGTTCTAATCCCACTTACATAAAAACTAACTGATATTTTGGTCTGATGATAAACAATAATCAAGGTATAAATAAATAAAAAAAGATTGTTACAAAATATGAAATCATCTTACCTTTTTTGTAATCCCCAAGAAGTTGCGCATAGTAGAGAGTATGAATGAGAAAAGTTAACGTATGCTCTAAGAGCATTAGTTTAAGAAACATTTTTTAGAAACATTTTATAAAAAAAGAAAAAAGAAATTGATATTTTTAATAGCTTATTATATTCCCATGAAAATGGTATTAATTTTTTTTTGAAATAATCCTTTAATAAATACCCTAAGGGCATCCATTAACCGGACCCGATAAGAATTTATCTACCAAGAAGAATCATGCAAATATTACACATTAACTTTATAACAAGTAATTTGTTGTTTAAGATGAACGAGCATATTTTATTTCAAACAAAAAACA
>NW_027071430.1:0-1626 GCF_002906115.3 Quercus suber | reverse complement strand
GACTCTTAATTTCCTCCTTGTCTCACGAGGTCTTACCTCTTGTTATTGATCTTAATTCCTCAAAAAAAATTGGGAACCCTTTGAATTATCACTTGTCTCCATCCCTAAAACCCCAACTCCACATGCAAATCCTACTAGTCCCAATCCTATTTCGTTTCCTTTCTCCTCTGCCATTAATCAGTTCCTTTCTACTACCAAATACACACTATAGGTTTGAATGAATTGTCACTCTCACAATTTATGGAGTATTGTATGTATTATATATTTGAGAGTACAGATAAGACTTGGAACTAATAGAGAGTACACAAATTCAAAAGTGCTATGAAACTAATTAAATTAAAAAAAAATAAAAATAAAGGTTAGTTCAATAAATAATTAATGAATAACTTTTTTTTCCCGATAATTCTGCAGTCATTTTTTTTATTCAGTGTAACGTAAACATAAGTGTCCAAAGCTTTAAATTTATTAGTATGCAATTACATGCAGTCCCAAAAGTACTAATTACATTAATTAACGTATAGAACACTTTTTTGCTTTATATATTTGGGAACTAAAAATGATCAAGACCAATGGTATTGTTTAATCAAATTTCATTAAAAAAAGTGGGGGAAAATTGTCTAATCTCATAAACTTTGATTCAACTAATTGAATAATCAATAATCCACGAAGCAAACTGTCCTATATTGTCCCACACGTTAATTTTTAACTTGGACGGTTTGTCTTATATACTTGTATTTTTCTGTTCTTTTTTTTTTCTTTTCTTTTCTTTTTGTTAGTCTAGCTAGTACGTATCCATGCTACAACGTGGGACGAGAAAACAGCTTCACCTTTCTTCTGTGAATAAAGCCAACAGCAGAGAAGCATTAGCCATTGTTGCTTCCTCGTTACACTGTTGGCTGCAGTGTTCTAGTCCACCTTTGTATTGTTATGTATACTCGTACATTCTCTTCTAATATAAATGTGGATCTCATATATATAAAAGACCCAGATATGAACCTATTTTTATGTGAAAGAAAAGTGTAGTATATATCTTCAGAGCTAATGCTCGTACCGTCCTCTAGAATGGCTAATTTGTTCCTCTCCGATTATCTTTATGCTAGTTTTTTTTTTTTTTTTCTCTAAAATTAATTAGGAAGAGGGTAAATGGGCTTTAATAATTAGCAGCGTAATAAAAGTTAATGAAATTCATGCAGATTGTTTAATATTATTGAAGAAAAAATAGTGAGTTCCAGTAAATTTAGTGTTATCTAGTTTGGCAAAAAAAATTTGAGCTTTGCTTTTAGCGTGCGTATGTCTCTTCTCATCAAAGGGCTTTTTAAGCCCCTCTTTGTGGGATTTCTCGGCCTTTACTAGCGACTTTTTCCCTCGGGTGGGTCTTGCGCTAGCCTTGAGAGTTGTATCTAGAATGGGTGGTTTTGGTTTGGATCTAAGCTCCTTCACACAAAAATGGCTGGATCTCATAGCTGGAGCTCTAGTACCACATGGTTTTCTCTTCTTGGCTTCTGAGCAATGGTGTTTTCACGGCAAGAGCAGGCATTTCTTTATAAATCTAAAGTTTTCCTTGTGCGGCTCTGATGGCTTTGAGGTGGATTTTTGGAGAGGAATGGAGATTTGTTTTCTTGGTTG
>NW_027071429.1:0-1628 GCF_002906115.3 Quercus suber | reverse complement strand
TTTTTTTTTTTTTTTTTTTTTTGGTTTAGTGTTATAGTGTTTAAAAGTGATATATAAATAATCGTGTGTATTTTGTTTTTTTTTTAAGAAAGAGATAAGGTAACATGGAATAATGTTTAAGAATGAGATAGTAACAATTTCTTATTTTTTAGGCTGAATAGAGAAAATAAAGGAAAAAAACCTAAAAGTTAGGAAAAGTATATTACTTTTTTAACTAGTTTGTGTTTTATTTATTTATTTATTTAAAATTATTTAATTAAATGATAAATGTATTTTAGAGAATTTAAGAATTTGTGTGAGAGTATTTAGTATGCAAAAAGTTGAAAACTAAACCAAGAATCCTCTTATTAATAGTACTAGACTCATGACACGCACTTTACGCATGCAACAATGCTATTTTTTTATTTATTTTTTTTTTTGGTTTAGTGTTATACTAATGTTTAAAAGTGATATATATATATATATATATAACCATGTGTATTTATTTTTTAAAGAAAGAGATAAGGTAATGTGGAATAATGTTTAAAAATGAGATAGAGAATTGTAAGAAGTTGAAATCCAATGAAACATTTGAATTTATTGATAAGGAAAAAAATTGTGATAAGTAAAAAAATTTGAGATTTAAACAAAAGAAAGATGATATATTTTAGTGTGGATGGATGAAGGATTTGTAATAACTGAATAGAATTTAGATAAAAAAAATTTTGGAATGTTTTAAAGAATTAAAAAAAAAAAAAACCATATATATTTCGGAATAAGAATGAGTAGTTTTTATGTGAGGTAGTGGATTTTTTTTTTTTAAAGTAATTTTTTATGTTTTTTTTAATAAAGATAATTAAAGTATTTGAATACAAATAGATAAAAAATATAGATAGGACTTAGATATTTAAATACAAATGGGTGGTAAGAATAACAAATTTTTTTTTTTGTCCTTTTGTACATGAGATAGTATTACTTTTTTAAAGTTTTTTTGGAAAAAGTAATTTTGTATTTTTTTTATAAAGATAATTGAAATATTTGAATTCAAATAGATAACAAATATAGATAGGAGTTAGACATTTGAAGACAAATGGATGGTGAGAATAAATGTTTATTTATTTATTTTTTTTTGTATATGAGATAATATTACTATTTTAACATTTTCTTGCTTTTTTGTAGCAAAATAAAATAAATTAAAAGTTATGTTATTTCAAAATTTATATAAAAATAGTTTAATACGTTAAAAATTGAAGATGAGACTGGAGAATTATCTTATTAATAGTGGAGATAGATAGATTCATAGCAGAGGATTCTAATTGTGAAGACCCAATGACCCGGTAAAGTCATTGGGCCCCCACAATAATTTCAAATTCAATGGAGATAGATAGATTAATAGCAGAGGATTCTAATTGTGAAGACCCAATGACCCGGTAAAGTCATTGGGCCCCCACAATAATTTCAAATTCAATGCGTAAATGTCGGGCTGAAACTTACTCTCTGGGCCTGGGGCCTAAAGTCAAGAATTGATGTTAGCATCTTATGACTTTTATCCTACTCTTGGACACGGCAATCAAAAGCAGAAACAAATTGAAAGCGAAAACTTGTCCTACTCTTCAAAAAGTTCCAAATCACGCTAAACCCCCAGCTTT
>NW_027071428.1:0-1630 GCF_002906115.3 Quercus suber | reverse complement strand
ATATATTATAAAAAATGACTATTTGATTCATCAAAAGTCAAAAGCTAGCTAGCCTAGCTTCAGAGCATTGCTTTCCATAAAAAAAAAAAAAAAAAAGCCTAGCTTCAGCCTTCACGCATTACATCATTAGACCACACACGTTACACAAGGCAAGGGCTAAGCCTGTTAACAGTCAGACAATCATTAAAAAAAAAATCTCATTCAATTGAGCTACAATTTGCAAGTATGAATATTTGCAGTGCTGAATCTGCTACCAACGTTGAGTAGATTGAAATTGAGGTGTAATTCTTATAAAATATTTATTTATTCTTCTTTATTTAATATGTTATGTTTATTTTTATTTTTATTTTGTTGTTTAGTTTATTTTTCTAAGAAATCTAACTTTACTATTATTTTAAATGCAACAAGAACATGTGCATTTAAGACCGATAACTTACTACTTTGCTAGCTTACTTGTTTTGTTTGTTTTAAGATCTATCTCTTTTTGAAAATGTGAATTTGTAATTATATGCATTTTGACAGTAAACTATTAACATTGAAAACTTTTTCCATCATGAATTTATGACTATAAATAATTTTTGTCATGCTCAAAATTATCAGAATTGAAAGGATATTAACAAGTGGCATTAAGTGCAATTCATTTGCTTAATTGATTTTATTAATTCTCTCTAAAGAGGTTGTCATTGATTTGTTTTTGTAATTGAAAAAAAAAAAAACTTGTTTGAAAAATACGGGTAAACCTAACCCAACATGACTGACCCACAAACTTGATTGACCCGACTCGACCCGACCCGCTTGTTTTGCCACATCTAAATATTCCCCACGAGTTGAAGGTAACCATATGTGCTTATATGGGTTCTCTTGGATTCTTAGAGAAATGCCTTTAATAATTTGTGCTTCATGAGGCAAACATTCTTAATTAAATCAGCTTTCCACTCATGTTCTTTGTGGGGTGGACCATCGCGCTAAAGGTGCGTTGTGGTATTATTTGAGAGTTTTAAATTCTCAAACCATGAAATAAAAGGAATATTATAATATAATTATTTTTCATTTCGTTCTTTTCCCAACTTCCAAACATTCGTGAGAATAAATTTGAGAATAAATTTCATAATTTTTGTTTCCCAATTCCTAACTTGACGATAAGTTGCGATGTCAATGTGTACAATATATATATATATATATATATTTTCGATGGCTGTACAATATTAATTTACTGTCTTGCAAAATATTTTGTGCACACATTACCCATTACATAAAAAGAGATGGAGTATCCTAATGCGTACTCATAACTAATACATAGGCCAAGCCCACTCTATACCCTTCCCTTAAAAATTGAATTTCCGAGTGGGCTTAAATTTGGACCGGGTACAACCCACTAACGTAGTAGCCCATCTAAAGTTCTTTCTTGAGCAAAGGGAAAAGACTTTGAAAAAGCAGCATCAGATCTCGGAGTCGAAGAAGTATACTCATCGCTCAGCTCTATAAACCAAAATCTGCGAACCACAGCGAAACTTACACAGCCGATTATTAACTCGAAAAACCAATGTAAGTTCTCTCTACCTACTATTTCTCTTAACGCAATCATTGATTTATCGCCGTAATAAATCAGATCTCTCTCTCACACACACTC
>NW_027071427.1:0-1630 GCF_002906115.3 Quercus suber | reverse complement strand
CAATGCTTGATAAATTGAATTAGGATTTATCACATGCACATATATTGAATTCAACATGCAAATTGATTGATAACATATTAGATGATATAATATGAATGTTGGCCACCATAGTCTAGAAGACTGGTTTCACCAGGCAAAATGAGTGCCTAACACTTCTCATCTTGTAACATAGTCTCTAAGCTTAGATCAAGGGTTGATAAATCAAGGGTTGATAAATCAATGCTTATCCATGTAATTTTCTATTTTTAGATTATAACTAGGAAACAAAATCATGTACTTTATCTTAGATTGTATCTAGGACCGAAGCCATGTAATTTCTTATGATTAATGTAAATTCATTTGTAAATAAATAAAATAATGAATTTTTCAATTTTGGTTTTTCTTATTTATTCTAATAATTAAATAAGAGGTAACTCCATTGTAAAACCCTTAATCTGAAGGGGAAAATATAATTAGTCGAATCTTCATTTTAAGAGGCAATAACATGGCTCTACCCATTTATGTGGGTTTAACCGTACACCAAAAAACAGGCCGGGGGCGTGGTCTCTCACACATTGTCAAATCTACTTAAGTTTTTTTTTTATTAAAGTTTTAAATGGTTTTTATTTTTATTTTTATTTTTATCTTTTAATAAAAAAATTTAAATAATTACTTCAAAGTTGCTAGACTACTAGAAAAATATATATTTAGTAAACTAAGTTTAATACAATCACTTTAAATATCTTAGTGGTTAGGGGAATTTTCTTAAGAAATTCTTCTATAATGTCTCAAAATCAATTCCGCATTCTCCTTCAATACATTTTTGTTATGAATTCTGAGTTATCAGGCTGGGTAACGGGTTGGCCAATGGGCTAGGCTACTGGACTAACATATTAGGCGCTCATAGGCATAAAAACTAGCCCATGGCCTAACTCACTAGGATAGTGGGCTATCCATGAGCCTTAATAACAACGGGTTAAGTTGCCCATTAGCTCGGTGAGCCATTGGGCTACTGGATCAGGGCGTGGACAGTGGGCTATTTGGTGGCCTTATGGTTTCTTCTAAAAGGGGGGAAAAATCGGTGTCTCTAGTTTTATAAAAACATTAAAAAAATAAATAAAGAAGATTTTTATATAAAAATATTTACTTATATATTTCTAGGATGTCTTCTAAATATTATTTGGTTCAATGAGCTATTATTATGGTATAATAGTAATTAGAGGACAAATAAAGTGCATTAATAATTTATAAATTTTTCTATTTTTATGAAATGCATTAAATACACTTTGAATTAATGAACTATCTAAGTTATAAAAGTAATTTTTGGAAACAAAGATGTATTATATTAGTCTTTATCCGTCATCTCATGAAATATACTTTTTTCTAAAAATTTATTTATTTGTTTGAAATCATTGATAGTTTTATAAAAAATATATAAAAAAAGGTCTGAAGTGCATAAGTCATAATTTGTGTGAGGAGAGTAGTTAGGTCTTTCTTCTTCACATAAAACGACAAAAAGTGTATGACAAACCTACCTAAGAATCACAGCTAATCTCCCATATAAATGTTCTTTTTAAAATGCCCTTGGTGCGATAATTACTTAACAAGTATAAGTGCTTGTAAGATATGAGAGGCAAAAATCGGATTTTAA
>NW_027071426.1:0-1633 GCF_002906115.3 Quercus suber | reverse complement strand
AGCTAGCTCTAGGTTCAAGTGGCATTTCACCCCTAACCAATTTGGAGCTCCCCAAGCTTCATTCTGGTCTCATGGATAGATCACCCAGTTTCAGGTTCGTAAGTAGTGACAAGAGAGGAAAGGGTTACTCTCAACGTAACATTTTGGTTACGATTGTCTACGAATTCAACATCTTGCATGGCCTTGAGACTTCATGGTAGATTTTTTTTCTACCTTCTTCTTGCATTCAGCAACTACCATTTGACGAGCATAATTGGGTTTGACTCCTCTCATCACTGCAAAACCACTAGCACAAACTCCTTTGTCTATTATTTTATTTTTTTACTGTCACACACATAAAGCAACGACAAGGTGCTCTTAAGAGGTATTTGGATTCTTTATAGATTTTGAACTCTATAAGCTTTTAGATGTTGCTCCGGATGGTGCCATGTTGAATGTTGAGGACCATAGCCTAGCTTCTTCTGCATGATTTGGGCCCACAAGATGTCCTTCCAATGTTGAAAATTTGTGTTGCTTTGGGTTTGATCTACCAAGTATACGTCCCACCTTGTGTAGCCATGGCAAACTAGCCTTTTTACACCCTCCATCTCTGTCATAACAATATTAGCATCCAGTCTCTACAAAATATCTCATTTTATTATTCTACAAACTACTTTATCTATTATATCATACAATTTTATAATACACTTAATTTCTAACTTTTATATTCTTATACAGTACATTAAAATAATATATCTACACAATAAAATATATAATCCAAAACAATTAAAAAAAAGAAAGTATTTTAATTTTGTGGAGAGAGAGAAAGAGGAAGATGCTTTTGAGATGAATGAATAAAAAATATTATTTTAATTTTGCAAGTGAGCTATAGTACCATCATAGATTTAAGATGGTATTGTAGGCTGTAGCACAGTTGCAAATTTTTTTACAATTGCAAGACCGGATAATTGGCTTTTATTGTGCTTTGATGCTAAAATATAGCATATGCAAGACCGGGTCCTGGCATTTGGTGTCGTACCTCAATTTTCTATAAAGTAACATTGCAACTGGACAGGTTTGATCTTAGTATTTTTGCAATTAGCGTTTGGATTGGGCTGGAACGCGCATCTGTGTTTCAGTTTTTTTTTTTTGGCTGCACATACAGCTTTACGGGAACAAAGTTACTGTTTACATAGTGTTTATTACTATTTACGCACTATTCAAGAGATTGACAACCATTTTATTTAGAAAAAATATTAAAAATGGGTCCTACGGTATTATTCACATATTTAAAAATTATTTTGTTATAATATTTTCAGTTTTCAATTTTCAGTTTCAGCAAAAATAAGTTGTATTCAAACAGATCCTATGACCTGAAATATTGGTAGAGAAGGAAGTGTTTTGTTCATGGCAGGTAAGTTTGCTACGTCTGCTCATCTAATTCAGTCCAATGAACAACTTTACAATGATTTTAGACAAAAGAGGAATGTGAGGGAACAAGTACATGGTTTTCAACCTTTGACAAGGTCTCTCAGCGTTGGAAACCTCCTTTAGATGGTGTTTGTTAGTTTAAATGAATAAATTTATAATCTCCTAATAGCCTAATTTTTTAGAAGAATGGATAATTTAACATGATATCAAAGTAAGAAGTCTT
>NW_027071425.1:0-1634 GCF_002906115.3 Quercus suber | reverse complement strand
CTCTAATGTGTTTAGTGAGTTTTAGAATTTATTAAAAAAAAAAAACCGTTTTCTTGGTGTTTTAAAATTCTACAGTAATTTTTTATGCATAATGTTTTTGTTCTATATACTTTGAATCCATGTGCTGTTATTAATATATGAGATATATTAATTGTTGATTAAAGTCATGGTTGTAGCTTTTGTCTTGTGTCGTGTGTTTTTTTTGGTGTTTGTATTAGTGTTGGACACCATTTGCATATCTTGCAAGTGGGTTTATTGAGATAAGTTATAAACTAGAATCTATGGATGATAATTGTAGTCACAGTCGGGATTAGCCTACTATTTGCTCCATATTTTTGTTAAACTATATTATTTTATTTTTGTTAAACTATGTTATTTTTTGGGTTGAAGTGTTTGCATTTATTTTGGAGTGTAAAGAACTTATTTCTAGATGAATGTTATATTTTTGTTGAACTATATTATTTTGAATTTGGGTTGAAGACTTGAAGTGTATGCACTGCTTTTGGGATGTAAAAAAAATATTTCTGGATGGATGTTATATTTAATATTATACAAGTTGAAATGGGTTGTGTTACATTCGTGTTAACCCAATATGACTCGTTTATTAAGCAAGTCAAATGGGTTGGGTCAAGTCAACCCGCCTTATTAATAGGTCAGATTAGGGTTGAAGGATCATAATACGATTATTAAATAGGTCGGGTTAGGGTTGAGCCATTTAGTTGAATACCTCTATCTCGACACGACACGAACCTGACATGCTAACCTGAATTGACACCCTTATTGAAAACCCTAACCCGCTCTACCTTATCCTTTCTCCAAAATGCAGACCCACGCTTTGCGGTTCCTCTCTTTTCTCTATTCTCTACCTTCTCCTTGCCCAAAACCAAACACTGAAAATCAATCCTGCCAAGAAGCCATCCCTACACTATCAAGTCCGAGATAGAAAGAAGGCATCACCGAACAAACCATTGTCCCAGCCATTGCAAAGGGTATGGCTACTGTGTATAACTCCATTGGTTCTTAATTTCGCTTCATAATTGTAAGACTACTTTTTCCTTTTGCTGATTGGTTTCTCACAATCCTAAAAAACAACAAACTAAGCAAAGAAGACATGAGTCGTGAAGTATTGTTGTAGATTCAAGATTGGTCATAAAGATTGGGCTTTTAGGATCGTTTATGAGAAACCCAAATAGATTTTTTGAGGGGTTTTGTTTGATTCTTTGTTTGGTTGCATAGTAAGCTTCTTTTCCAATGTCCTGCCCTGTTATTATTTACTTTTGGTGTTTTGGGTTGCTATGGTTGAATGATTGGCTTTTAGTTTGCCAGCCTTAAAAAGGGTTTTCCAAAAAAAAAAAATTAATTTTATTTACTATAGGGGCTATGGCTTCTTCTGCTTTATATCTTATTGTGGTAGAAGTTGAACACTTTAGTGGGTTTTCAAACTTGGGCTTCTTCCTTTAGAGGTGGAAGATTCTTTCTTTAATTATTGGTAATTGGTTCTGGATTTACATTACTTTGCTATTATTATTATTTTCATACGTGATGCGTAGAATTGGATCATGGGTGAATTATAATTGAATTCATAGATTGATGGGTTTAGATGTAGAGGGTTTAGATAATTCAAATTATTGGAC
>NW_027071424.1:0-1636 GCF_002906115.3 Quercus suber | reverse complement strand
ATCAACAGTAAAGATTAGGAAGTTCCTTGGTCACAAAACCCTTGGCGTAAAGACGCAGTAGCTTCTATAAAGAATATGATGAACTAAAGCAATTTCTTTCTTCGGTCACAATATGCATGTATAATAACTTTGCATCACCTTGCATCACTTGTAACGGCTTTTAAAATAATCATTATATATATATATATATCTAGGGTTGTGAAAAAAGAAACCCTACACAAATACTCATGGATATACGCGTAATCAGATCTAGAAAACCTAATATCATAATTCTTGACAGATATAGCTTGTGTCGAGCTTCAGTAGTAATTCTTGATAGAAAGGATCAGTCAAGACTTTTGTTGAGTTTTAATGAGTAGCACATTCTTTACTTGTTTTTTGGTCAGATTTGCATGGTTTTAACACTAAACTTGAACACTTGTTCCTTGAAGTATTAAACCCATCATAGATTTACCAAATTACAAGTAAAGTGTGCTTTGTCAAAAGTTTAGCCAATTACATAAATGTCCCTAACATTTCCCACCTCCTAGATTCCTTGTAATCACAATACCTCACATGAGCTATTTGGTAGTGTGATCTATGGTACTTAGATTAACATGATAATACCTCACTTCGGGGAACATAATTAATTAGTTTTTGGTTTTGAATAACAATCATTTCAAATTCTGATAACAGGCACACGTTTTTTCACGTTGCCTGATTATTGCAAGCATTTTTTATATTGGCAACAAAATATTAATTACGGAAAACAAAGAAGTACTTTGTAAAAGTTGCAAAAACTATTGACTATTTCATCAAATATAACTGGAAGAAATTTATGTTCACAACATTTTACAACAATTCTTAAATGGTAGGTTATTATAGATAGACAAAAAAATAATTTAAGTTATGAATTCAAATTATAACCAATAACCACTTATGAAAGTGTTGTGAAAATATTGTGGACGTTTCTTGGAAATAGAATGCAAAAACTAATTCATTCAAAAGGTTTCATATTAACTGCAATTGAAAAAGAATGCAAAAACTAGTCCATCCAACAGGTTCTACTTAAGAATTATACTTTTTCTCAAAAAAAAGAAAAAGAAAAAGAAAAAGAAAAAACCCTTAAGAAATAGTACTAGGGAATCCACTAATTTTTTCAAAGACAAAAGGTTCAAAATTACTGCCAACTTATGGACTTTCTTAAGTTAAAATTGTTTGCGCCATAATTATAAAAATCGTATTGAAGGTTAACCTGCCTGAAGAATTATCATTGGTTCAACCCATGGTTCATTGGTTGAATTGTCGATTTATTAATTAATTAAATAATATATTTTATAATTATAAAAAGCAAGTAAAATAAAATAAAAATGCTCCATTTTGGTAAATAAATAAAAAATTACAATAAAAAATTACATCATACGATATAAAGTTAGAGAATAAAAAAAATAAGCACATCATTCCCATAAATCATCTAATAACTAAGTTATATAGTCCCAAAGTCTTAAAACAACATATCTTATAGAAATTCAAATTAAAATTTTAGTATAATAATTAATCCCAAGATATTACTCATTTGTAAGATTACTTTCTAACTTTTTAGTATGAAAACTTTTGACTTTTTTAGTGTGAGATGTTGGAGTAGGCCGTAGGATTG
>NW_027071423.1:0-1637 GCF_002906115.3 Quercus suber | reverse complement strand
AATTGATGGTCCAAGAAATCACAATATCATTGCATCGTGCCCAGCTTTGAACCAAGAGAGGAACTTTCTCCATGGCAGAAGTCAGAGAAGCTGATCTATCAATCAACCAGAACTTGTTCTTGATCTTGAGAGCTTTCTCCATAGATTGTGCCCACGTAGGATAGTTCTCACCTCCAATCAATGGTTGTGAAAAGAATATGGAATTGATGAATTTCTGTATTGCATTAATTGAAAAAGAATTATAGTGCTCTGTATATATATATATATATATATATGCACACGAGGAAGGGAAAACAGAGGGAACTAACTAACTACCCTCCAAGCCTAACTAATAGCATGTTTGGATGTTTAAAAAAGGAGGGGGAGTAGAGTAGAGGGAGGGAGAGTAATGCAATTACCTTGTTTGGAAGTTTTTTAAAGAATGAGGGGGAGGGGTTTGGAGGAGTTTGGAGGGGTTTGGACTCCCTCTAGCCCCCCAATTTTAATTCCCTCAAATTGGAGAGATTTGGAGGGGGAGTAGAGTACATAAACTATTAACCAAGTAAATTACCTAATTTACCCTTATTATATTAACAAAATTACACAAGGGGAATGACTAATTACTCCCTTCCCCCTTACTAATTTTAAAAACATCCAAATAAGGTGGAGGTGAATCATTCTCCTCTACTCTCCTCCCCACTACTCCTCTTCCCTCTACTCCCCTCTACTCTCCTCCCTCTCTAAACTTCCAAACAAGCCATAACAGAACTAACAACCACTCACGTGCTGTCCACATGCCAATTACTAAAGCTATACACAATAATGCAAAACTAAATGTCGTATGGGATAAAATAAAAACAAACATACAAACTCTGCCCACTGTCGTTTAAGCAGAGTTATGAACTTTCTTCTTCCCTTGATCTTCTAGTTTGTCCTGAACCTTTCTATTCTTCTTTGTATTATCTTGACAGTTGTTACATATTTCCTCCTTGTTCTGGGGTGGAGGAACTTCAGCTGTCTGCTATGAATCTCCAATATTTTATATATAAAGGTCCTTTTATTAAACTTTCTTTCATTGGAGTTCCCAAGCTACAAACCGTGAATTTCACTTGAAGCCTGAGAAGAGACGTGCAATATATCTTCAGTCAGCTTGCAAAGGATATTCCCAATTTGAGGACAGTAACTCTTAACTCCACAATTGATTTGGTACGGGAATAATAAAAGAAAGGAGAAAAAAAAAAAAAATAAAGAACTTTAACATTGTTTTACTTTTTTATGTGAAAGTTAGCTTGTTGGTAATTTTAGTACTGACAGCGTATTTTTGTGCGTTGATACAATGCATACCGAAGAGCATGACAGATATAACCCTCTTCAGGAAGGTTAAAGTATGCCATCTATTAATCTATGGAGATATGGAATTTCACCTCCTGAAGATGACATTTCTTCTGAAAGCCTTTCCCGATATGCAGGAATTTTATTTAATGGTGAGTGATGTAGAGACTCAAGGTCTTTTCTGGTTACGACTACCATGTTTCTTTACATTTCATTTTTATTTTACTTTATATATAAATATATATATATATATATATATTGTTAATTTTTTTGTTTATATGTTTCTTATGAAAAAAAACCTGTTATCTCTTGGGTGATGAAAGTTT
>NW_027071422.1:0-1639 GCF_002906115.3 Quercus suber | reverse complement strand
ATAAATACTTCAAGAAGACCACAAAATAAAGGCACATTTCTCTCATTGTTCTCTAGTGAGTTGAGTTCTAAGATGGGATTAGAAAAAATGAGTTCTACCTTATGGTTTTCGGGACTTATATTTCTTAACAGTCTGCTTCTTTGCATGGCTGCAGGACAAGTCCATTACTATGACTTTGTTGTAAGTTCGTTTTGTCCATTATATATATATTTCAGTTAACTTGAAACACGGGTTGATGTTTTTATGCTTTTCGTTTCGAACACATATGAGAATCTAATGCTCAAAAGTCAAAACCATTATGTGACACCTATAAAGGGCTTCAAATAGAGTTTTATGCTTGACATATATCGATAATTGTATGTCTCTTATAAACGTTTACTTTGTTTTAATTTCTCCTTGGGGTTTGTGATGGCATACGCAGCTGAAGGAGACAAATTTCACTAAGCTGTGCAGCACGAAGAGCATTTTAACTGTAAATGGAACTTTCCCTGGGCCAACCATTCGGGTTCACAAAGGCGATACTGTCTTTGTTAACGTTCATAATCAAGGGAAATATGGAGTCACTATCCACTGGTAATTTCACTCTCCCTTTCTCTCGTATGTGTTCGAGAAAAACTCAGCTCATACTCACTTCAGACAAAAATCTATTTGCAAGTATTGACTGAAGGGTTGTGCTAAAGATAAAACAATTTCACAATAAAGCCTAGCCACGTCCCAGCTGTTATCGGTTTTTATAGTCCACCACTATTATAATTATTTTATGCGTGGTTAATAACTTGTTACTTAAATTTTATTATGAAATTATTGTTAAAATATTATGCTTATAGTTTCATTTATTATTTGACTACCATTTCAATATAAGATTTCTATTTATTTAAAATTATTGAGTCAGTATTCAATTTTTATTTAAAACTTTACAATTTTAAATTAGTAAGAGTTTTTTTACTTGAACAATGAATCATATCTACAATAACTTTATAATTTTTCCAAAAGCAGGAATTTCCACTTTTCCTACCGCAGTGAGTGGGACGCGTTAGTCGTTGGAATATAAAACTAATCTGTCCATTCAGCACAGTTATTGACCAATGAATGACAATACTTATTTTTCAAACTTTGTCCCTAACTATAGTCTCCTTTGACAAAGTTAGACATGACAAAACGGGTCAGACCCGTTTGACCCGCAACCCGTTTGACCCGCGACCCATTTGACTCGTAACCCATTTGATCCGTTTAAAAATGACCCGTTTTGACCCGTGACCCGTTTTGACCCGCGACCTGATTGACCTGACCCGACCCGAACCCGACCCGACCGTTTTTTCACGTTTACCAACGTTGAGTAGATTGAGATTGAGGTGTAATTCTTATAAGATATTTACTTATTCTTCTTCACTTAATATGTTATGTACTTCATTATAGTTTGTCATTCTTTACTTGTCACCTTCATTTTCTCTTCCTACTTTAAACATATCAAAAATTATACCAAGATTAGCTTCTAGAAAGCTGGAATAAGAGTTGCACCAAATTTACGTATCAAGTGTTTAGTGGTAATTGGTAAGTGGTAATAGTATCACCAATGAAAATCTAATCACAGTTAAGGAACTTAGAAACAATTGACAAATTGCATCTATTTCCAAAAAAA
>NW_027071421.1:0-1640 GCF_002906115.3 Quercus suber | reverse complement strand
AAGAATATTATGATAAAAGATGGAAAATTAAATGCCATACCTCAGTTTTAATGAACGAATCCCACCGTCAAACGATTTACAAACATTATTAGAGGCGAAAAAAAAAAAAAAAAAACAAAACAAAATTCCCTTAAAGACAAGAACCTCTATTTTGACCATTTGGTGTCAATTAATTGAATTTTTTTCCAAATGTGTTTCTTTATAGATTAAAGGAATCAAAATGAAATAAAGTAAAGCCAGCACATACTTTTTATAATGAGGAGCATCTCTATCTAATCGAGCAAGAGTACCAGCCAAAATGGAAACCTGTAAATTCAGAGTTAAATCAATGAAGGAACATTCATGGAAAAAAATAGTACCAGCCAAAATGGAAACCTGTAAATTCAGAGTTAAATCAATGAAGGAACATTCATGGAAAAAAAATATATAATAATAATATAATAGATTAAAGTCCTATAATAAAATCATAGGAAGTACCAGAGGCAAAATATATGTAACATTAAGAAAGAAGGAAGCTACCAAAATATTCCATTTTTATTTCTTGGCTTTGTAAGCAGCAAACATCCGCCATAAATACAAAGTAAATGTAGGCCACCACAATCATGATCAGGCAATAGTTTTACCAGAAGATTTATAATGCTAAATCATTAGCAACTGCACTAATCACCAAAATGGTCAACATCAAAGATGGTTTTAGCTCCTCAAATGGCTGTATCAGTAGGGTTCCTTCTAGAGACATCTTCCTTCAATGCTACCTCTTCTATTGGTTAGGAGACATTAGAGGAAGACTGCCAAGGTCCTTAAACCATGCTAATGTTGGACTATCTCCATTTTCTTTAAAATTCCTTTCAGATTTGGTCTTGCTAATAGAGCAATGGTGATTGTTTCTGGTATACAACAAACTAAAGTACAACTCCAAAATTCTTAAATCAATGAAAACAACCGATTAGATAAAAAAAGGTTTGTGAAGATCTGCCTATTTACTCAGTTTAACCAAAGAAAGTAAGGACTTCTCTGTTTTAATATCCTTGGCACGATAAATACACTAATCAAAAACAGCTGATACTTAGACATCCCTTACAATTTCTCTTCTTTTGCTGTGTGTATTTAGATATTTTATCTTCTTGCCTTTCATTAATTGTTTTCCTTTCTAAGAGATCAACATAACTTGGTGTTTTTAAGTAAGTATGCATCTTAAAGAAAACTAAAGCTCTGCTCTCATCTACAAGAGATAACTACATGTGAGAACCTCGTTAAGAGAGATTATACTTTATTAGGATGGTGTTGCATGTGCCGGTGTAGTGGGAAGACAGAGGACCAATTTTTAATTTAATGTACAAATACAATGGCCCTTAATCTGTGGAGTTTTGTTTTTAGGTGCTTTGAGATACATTGAGTCCTACCAGGGAAGGTGATGGAAGCCATATTTGGTTGGACGAATTGGGTGGGTAAGCATTCATCACCTATTTGGAATATGGTTCCTTGTGGTTGATGTGGACTATTTGAAAGGAAAGTAACCAGTGTACATTTGAAGATGTGGAGCATACAAAGAGTCTGCTGCTAGCAACTTTCTCTAGCTCTTTATTTGATTGGTCTCATGCATAGGATTTTACACATTGTGATTCTATTGCAAATTTTTT
>NW_027071420.1:0-1652 GCF_002906115.3 Quercus suber | reverse complement strand
AAAAAAAAAAAAAAAAAAAAAGATTTTACCAATTGAGCTTATTAAGGCTGAGTTTGTTTTGGTGTAAAACCATTTCAGGAAATGGTTTTCCATAAATGCGGGTATTTGGTTGTGCATGGAAAATAAATTTTCTAGAAATGCTTTTCAGTTGACCGTGTGACCAAGTGTAAATTCATTTCCCTTTTTATTTTACCTTCAAATCCCATTTTTTGGAAAACAGAGAGAGAGTGAGTGAGACTGAGATCGCGCTCGCGTGCAAAGAGAGAGAGAGAGAGGAAGAAGAGAGAGCCCATCACCGACGACCCACGAGCTGTCGCCTTTGTCGGCGAGCCAGAGCCTTTGTGCCACGAACCCACGAACCAATCTTCGACTTCACCGGTGAACCCAGAGCCCAGATCACGCCGCGAACCTTTGACCCACCGATCATCTACCCACGAACCTAGAGCCCAAAGCCTTCGACCCACTGATCTTCGACCCACTGATCTTCGACCCACGAGCCTTCGACTTCGCTGACGACCCAGAGCCTTCTACTTCGCCGGAAACCCATGAACCGATCTCTCTTTATCTCTGTGATTTTGATTTCTGTGTGATTTTGATTTTTGTTGTTGTTGTTGTGGTGGTGTGGGTGGTGGTGTTTTAGTGGTTTTCTTGTTGTGTGGTGGTGGGTTTTTCTTGCTTGCTGTCAATTGTAGCTTTTGATTGTCAGAGTTTGCTGCCGTGGGTTGAATTGGAGTTTCGTTGGTGTGTGGTGTTGTTTTGATGGTGGGTATAAATTTCGATGGTTATAAGTTGTTGTTGGTGGTTGCAAGTGATGGATATTTGGTTATGATTTGTTTTGTGGATTGGGATTTGGCTGTAATTTTGAAATTTTTTGTAATAAAATTTGTTTGGATGCTGAAAAAATAGCTGAGAAAATGTGAAAAATTTGTAGGAAAATAGTATTTTCATAATAGAACCAAACACATGAAAATATTTTCTACAACAGTTTTCATAATGCAACCAAACACTTGAAAATATTTTCCTTTCCAAAAAATAGCATTTCTGGAAAATATTTTACGGGAACTAAACACAGCCTAAAACTCACTATTAATGTCATTTTGTTTCTCGATTTCAGTGTAAATAGAAGACGTTCTTCAACGCTTCAATACTATAATCTAAGCCTATATAAATTTTTTAAAATATAATTTGAGCTCTTTCTAAGTGTGCGTTTGGCTCCAAATTAAAAAAGTTAGTTTATTTTATTATTCAGCTTATTTTTTCTACTATTTATAGGCCCCACTGCACTTTTTGTACTATTCATGGGTCTCACTGTACTATTTTAACTAACTTTTACCTTTATTTACAGTACATTTATCAGTACATTTATTAAAAAAATTTCAATTTCAACAAAATAAGCGAATCCTAAACAGAACTTAAATATATTAAAAAATAAATAAAATAAGATAAAAAAATGTCCAAAAACTCGTGTGCAACACGATACCAATCATTCAATGTCTCCTTTTCATCTCCCATACACAAAAAATAAGTCAATAACTTTACCATTTCTCTCAATTAATTTGTACCTTCCCCTACTCTCCAACCCTGCCAAAGAGTCCAAAAACACAAATACACATAAAAACCCCCCAAAAACAATCCCAAAAAAAAAAAAAAAA
>NW_027071419.1:0-1656 GCF_002906115.3 Quercus suber | reverse complement strand
AAAGAGTTTGTAAGATTTTTTTTAAATTAATTTAGAGAGAATTTTTGTTCGTTTGCAATTTGAAGAGAATCTTTATTCATTTGCATGGACATGACTGCCAAAAACGAGGTCGGCTTGTTAAAACAAGCAATATGAGTGACATCATGTTCCTCTCCACTTTCCGCTTGTTCAACAGTCAGCAGCGGAGCTGACTGCTTTAAGTCTCCAACTACCAGCCGCCCATTTTTTGCAGTTCCAAGCAATTTGTTAGCTGAGCTCTCTGAGTCTGACCAAGAAAAGAAGATAAAAAAATATCTCATCTACTTTTTTTTTTTTTTAATCACATGAATTTCAGCGCCCATGTAGCACATTGCTAGAGAAACAACAATTTCTATTTCTCTCATAAAAAAAAAATAAATAAATAAAAACAGTTTCTATTTCTCCTAACCAAAAAAAATATATATATATTTATCTCATCTCCTTTTTTTTTTTTATGCTTTTTTTTTCTTTTACATCGCATGCGACAAAGATGATTGAGTAAGTCTATGCGTGTATACAATAAGTTAAAACATGTATTTCAGCGTACACGTAGCTACTTGTCAGGAAAACTGTTAAAGTATTGCTGTCGGTGCGTGGCTTGATGGGAGGACTTTTCAAATTGTTTCATTTAGTAAGTAGTTCAAGTAATCATTGTCATCATATGATATGGGATTAATGGGTTCACACTGAAGATTTTATTTTTTCTCATAATAAAATTTTAAATAAAATAAATCATTAATAAATATCTTAAAAACAGTTATTAAGCAAACCTATATTGACATAAAGATAATATTTAGTGGGACGAAATTGATGTTTAATCTATCATGACAATATTTTAAAAAAAAAATTGAGAGGAATATCATGACAATAGTTATAAACAAAAATATGAGAAATATATATATATATATATATATTTATTGGAAATATGAGAAATATTGGGTCTTCATTATTACTAATAATAAATAGACTTTTTAGTACTAACATTTGACTAAAAATGTTTTTTTTATCACTTATAATTCAATATATATTATAGATTCTAGTTAATTTAATTAATAAAATATTTTGTCATTAAATAAGAAATTTTGAAGTTCGATTTCTGCCTACACCAAAAAATCAATTGGTGTTTTAGTTTGATAATAAAAAATAATCAATAGGTTGAAACTATCTTAAACAAAAAAAAAAAAAATTTGAATATCTAAAATTAATTAAATTTTTTTAAATGTAAAGAACTAGCGTCTCAGTCTTTGATCATATTATTTAACTTCCTACCCATGAAATACTCTAGCTCTATGAAGTGATGATGTGGTAGATGGTTCTTAAAACGAGGTCGGCTTGTTTTGAAAATTGAATATCTAAAATTAATTAACTTTTATTTTAATATACAAAACTAGTGTCTTAGACTTTGATCATATTATTTTATTTTCTACCCACAAAATACGCTAGGTCTATAAATTGATAGCGTAGGAAATAGATTTTAAAACGAGGTCGGCTTGTTGACAAAACAAGCAATATGGGTGACGCCATGTTCCACCCCAATTTCCGCTTCTTCAACAGTCTTCAGCTGACTTGCTTTAAGTTGGATCCAATTCCAACCGCCCATTTTTTTGCAGTTCGAAGCCATATCTTAGCTGAGAGCTC
>NW_027071418.1:0-1664 GCF_002906115.3 Quercus suber | reverse complement strand
TTAATAACTATAACTTGTGGTTTTCAGTTTTTTTTTTTTTTTTTTTTTTTAATCTTAAAAGTTTGAAATTCTCGTTCGAGATCATTCAAATAATGATTAAGTGATTAAATTCACTTTTTCTGACAAGTAAGTGGTAGATTATTATGATGTTAAAAATACATATGATTTACTTGTTGATTAGAAAATTGAGTTTGCACACAAAATCCAAGCAACCACAAATGTAGGGTAAGTGATGTACACATAGAAGCTACCTTACTTACGTAGCCTAGTTTTTCATAATTCTGGTCCTTAATTGCACCACCAAACCCACTGCAAGCCTCTGGGGTTCCACAAATAAATCCCTTTCTTGTCAAAGATTTCTACACAAATAGCTGAGAAAGCTAGATGTAGATAAGGTTTTCAATGGGACACTAGTGGCAGATAGTGAATTGCTTCAGATATTCTTGTCTTCACCCTCATCTTGGCAGAAATAATTCGCTTTGGTGCAGGATCAAGTAACTTACTCAATAAAAGCTTTAGGCCTTGTTTGGATTTTGCAAAACTCAGTTAACAAAACTCATAAAAACATTGTTTGGCTGAAAATTAGGTCAGTTCACTCAGTTAACAAAACTAAGTTTTTAGAGATTTGAATTACCAAATCCGGAAACAAGAAAAGCTTGTTTTCAAGTTATGAGTTTATAAACTCAGTGGCAATTTTCTTAATTTTTCTTTCCAAATGGGTCCCACAGCAGTGTGTAGTTACATCATTGCAGACCCATAGCAACTCCAACGGACATTTTGGCTTAACTTTCCCAACTTCCCAAGCTCACTTTCTTCATCTCACTTTCCCTTTTCCTTCTCCCAAACCCACAACAACTGAAGCAGAGCTTCAGTTCCGCCGATTAGCACCTTCAACCCGAGACAAGCATTCACAGCTCCATTCATCAATTTTTGTTTCCAGTGAGACCCAAATTAAGATTCAAGTTAAAAAAAAGAACTGGAAAATCCTCTCTTTGTGACATTCCTTTGGTTTGTAGATCTTCGAATACTCTCTGTTTCTCCTTGTTACAAGCTTTCAATCTCATTATCAAAGCTCTAGTGCCGTCGTTCACCGAAAACCCCAGAAAGTCAACAAAAAAGAAGAAGCAATAATGCGCAAGCAACAAAGACAAAGAAAGGGGCATGAACAACAACAGAAAAAAGGGAGCACAACCAACAGAAAAAAGAAAAAAGAAAAAAAAAAAGTGAAGGGGAGAGAGGCAGAGAAAAAAACATAGCACAACCATTGGCGCCACAGGTTTAGACCGTGATTTCTATCGCTGGGTTCGTGGAGGGGCTTGGGAGAATAACAGGGGGAAAATGAAGAGAAAATCATAGAAAAATGAAGGGAGTAAAACAAGGGAAAAACGAAGAGAAAATCACAAGAAAACAAATGGGAGAGGAAAAGAAAGATGAGAGTAAGGGGAAAAAAAAAAAGAGGAAAGTCTTATGACATGGGTCAGTGTGTTGGTCCCCTTTTTTTAGATTTTTTGGTTGAAACCATAACTGAGTTATATGTGCGAAATGGGTGGGTGTAGGAAATTGGGGTATTTCAAGTGATGAGTAATGAGTGATGAGAATTGAGTAATGAAAAAAAAAAAAAAAAAAAAAAAAAAAAAAAAAAAAAAAAAAAAAAAAAAAAAAAA
>NW_027071417.1:0-1665 GCF_002906115.3 Quercus suber | reverse complement strand
GTGAGTGAGATATATATATATATATATATATATATATGTAGGGCCAGAAAATCAGGCAGCCTCAGCCCACCTCAAACCAGGCCCAGAGGCCCATGCCGAGGATGCATGTGGGGTCCGAGGATGAAAGTGCAGTGTCCAGCCCCCAAGGAACATATCCAAGGACGACCCCGTCCTCGGACATCCGAGACCTCAGAAGTACATGAGCACCGCTCCACCAAAGAGGGGTCTTCTTGAATATCCGAAGAGGAAAGGGGCAAGTGCCACACGTCGGTGGCGGGAGCACGGTGAAGGAGCAAGTCTAAGGCGAGCTGTCACCTCTACATTGAATGCTCTCAACTAACGTTCTGACCGCATTAATGAGGATAGGACTCCTGAACAGTGCTGCCTTGGGTGCTGCAACCAACAGGAGGAATGGGGATGCGGCTGATGGGACAGGCTCTTAAGTGGTGGCCTGGCTGATCAACGAATGTAGGGTTAGGATCAGTTTAGAGAGGTGTATATAATGTAAGGAGTCTCTCTTGAAAAGAGGACGGAAATCTGCATTAAGAAGTACTGTAGCAACTTGTATTCTCTCAACCCTTGTAATCAACCTTCAAAGAAATAATAAGAACTCCAAGCTCCGGAAGACAAATCCGAGGAGCATCATTGTGCACCTCAATTTATTTTTAGATTATTAAGCCCACATGCAACCATGCAGGGCAGTTGCATTTCTTGCTAGGACCTAGTTCTTGAGCCCACTCTCTATAAATTCATTAAAGGGCAAGCTGGGCTTGGGTCCACTCTTTCAACCCGTAGAAGTGCTCAAATTCGGTCCCTACAATATATATATGAGTTGGGTTCAAGTTACACCTGGTGTAACTTTAAGTAATATTATACCACTCAATATTATTTAATTGGATGCGAATATTGACAAATCCACCATTAGATTACATTATCTTCATATATTCTTCATGCTTACAAAATTTCAAGGTGATCAAAGATTAATAGCCATATCATCAATCAATTGTTAAAATTCAAGTTTTTGTAGTTTAAAATAATACTTAAAAGATGAGTTTATAGATCAAATGGTAAATAACATTTTATTGATCTAAAAATTAGTGTGCATGTTAAGAACGAATAGATAATGTAATTCGATGGTTAGATTTTCAAAAGATTAATTCAATAACAAATTATTGGGTGGTGTAACACTGCTTAGAGTTACACTAAGTGTAACTTGAACCTAATTCATATATATATATATATGAAGGCTTAGAGCTGAAGGAAAAATAAGAAAAATGGATTCATATGTGTTCTTGTGATATCGTGGATGTCTAAAAGAAAAAGAAAAAAGTGAAAAACTAAAGAAAAGGAAAAAAAAAATAAATTGATAAACAAAGAAATATATTTTCAAAAGATGTTGTGGCTTTTTTTTTTTTTTTTTTTTTTTTTTTTTGTCTTCTAGGCGCTAATGTGGCAACATCAACCACTAATATTAAGCATGCCAACTAGGCAAACCATTTGCGACGTAAGTATTTTCCAATAGTGAGTTAACGGTAAGGACTAAATTGAATGCAAGTTAAAAATAATAGGGACCAAATTGACTGTTACCAAACTGTAAAGACCAAATTAATTGTGGCCCTATAATGTAAGGACTAAAATGGAGTTGTAGATACCATATTTTGTCCA
>NW_027071416.1:0-1673 GCF_002906115.3 Quercus suber | reverse complement strand
AAAAAATATTAAAAGAAAAAAGTCTTGAATAAAACATATAATGGCATTTTAAAAAACTTTTACTTGCAATATTTTAATTTATATTCAACTAGACAAAGAAAAAACAAGAGGTTCTAACTTACACGAGTGGCTAAATCTATCTTTTCTATTTGGTTTATTGTAATTACATCAAATTGTGTCCAAAATTCTTGCATTGAAATGACACGGAATTAATGATAAGAATCTAACAATAATGTGGTTTTTGATTGGAAAGACTAAAAGAACAAGTAACATAGTTGGAAGTTTGCAAGCAAACATAAAATAAACTTATAATTTGTGTGAAGGGTGAAGACGTATTTGTCATCAATAAAAAAACAAAACACAATTGTCACTCTTAATTATTAAAAATGAGATTGAAGTGCATTATTGGAACAAGTTGTGCAAATTGCACTCTAATTATAGAATGAGATAAAAAGAACAAGTTGTAAAGTTGTATTAGACTTTTGTAGGTTTTGGTTAATAGTATCTAGTCATATCGCTCACGGTTAACAAAGGAGAAACCGCGAGCTTTCTCAATTTGGATTACTCTAACAATGGACTTGGGATTTGGGATTCCAAGAATTCCAAATTTCCAACTGTACTTGGAAAATTTTGTTTGTCTTTCAATCCCAATTTAGCTTTACAAACAACAACTTGGTGCAAAATATATGGGTTATAAAAAGTGGTTGTCTGTGTCTAATCTCTTTTGGCTTATCGGATGAGTTTTCACTTTCTCAAGGACCAAATAAAGTCTACTTTGGAAAAAAAAGAATGATACCCAAAAAATTGGTATAGGGGATTAGCATTAGCATTATATTATAGAAGAAGAATACATTGTTTTGATTTGGGACGTTCAAATCAAATGACAAGGACAAAATTTTTTGTAATGTTCCTTTGAACCAATTTATTTTGGACACGTAATAGGCTTAATTAAAGTATACTAGCTAGTTGTCTGTATAATCACTTTCAGCTTTCAAGTGATTAGATTCATGAAGTGATATCAATTCCCATTAGTGGTTTTAGAAATTTTGGGTTCTATATGTATTATTATTGTACTATTCTCACATTATTTATTGCTTTCATTTTCGGTAACAATTATTAAAATTGGTATGTGTATATCACTTGTCACTTTCTCCATAGTGCATAGAATTTGGCTAGGAAATAGTGATATTGTCTCTTTTCATGACACCATTCTAGTTGTCCAATCATAGTTACCCGACTGAGGTTTTTCAACTTCTCTTATTCATGCACTTATAGACACATCGCTCCATCAAGTTGCATTATTTTATGAACTTCAATTCAAAAAAGGCTAAAAAACTCCTATCCAAAGAAAAAAACAAAAAGGAAAGCTGCATTCATCATACTAGAAATATAGATGGAAAAAATTAATTACAATTTCTTATATATGTAACATCTTTTTTTTTTTTTTAAGTTTTCAATTAAATTCAAATACATGAATGCATTAATTAATAAAATATAAATAATATTATTTTTGAAATTAGCACAATTAATAAATCTCTTATAATTGAAAAAGAAATCTGAAGTTCAAATCTCGTCTATACTAAAAAACGATTAATATTTTAACCTAATTATAAAGAACAATCATCATTAAACAAAAGTTAAATTTTATCATATTTATAAAAAAAAAAATACAA
>NW_027071415.1:0-1673 GCF_002906115.3 Quercus suber | reverse complement strand
GTCTTGTATGTCTCCTCAAATGCTATATAAAAGCTCCGAATCCTTTCCTTGAGCAGAGTTTTTGAGATAGAATTTGAACCGGGATTTTGAATCCCCTCATCCTTAAGCAAAGAGAGGATTGAACTCCAACTAGCTCGCTCATAATTCATGGCATGCTGTTGGAATTTCCGGTTGCACTTTCGAATCCATTCATCTCCAAATATATGCCTTAACTCAGACCCCTTGACCTTTTGAGCCATATAATAAATATTGTTCATCAAGAAGAAGTGCTGCAGTGAAGCATCCTTATATAGCTTGGACTTACCATCAAGGTTGCTTTCCAGAATTGAAGCAATTGATTGGAAGTGGCAAGCCATTGTGGAGATACTGCTTTTATTCTCCTCTTCCTTAGTTGGACTCATGTCAGGTGACAAGGAACTGGGATCATCTTCATCACGGTCCTTGAGGAGAAAATTAAGGATCTCACAGTAGTCCGTTAGAATCTTGACATAATTCATAACATATCTGGTCAGATGGTGGATTCCGCCTCCAGCAAAAGGGTTTGTCGATACATTTGATGCAATGGCATTCTTAAATTCAAGAAATGTTGCCCTTACAGAATCACCCAATCTACTTAGAACCTCGTGACACTCGATTCTAACTGGAGAACCCACCTCATCTGAGTATAAGGCATCTATATCTGGAAGAAGATCTGATAGCACCTCATACATGTCAAGAATGCGAGACAACTTTTCTGGTTGGTGAGGACCTATAGACATGGCTTCACCAAAATTCAGAAGCTGCAACATTGAAGCCTTAGATGCCTCAACAAAAGAATCTACACAAACAGCTCCGAGCTCCCCAAAAATTTGATGACTGAGGCATTTCTCGCTAGCAAGATAGACCCGCACAAATATCTTCATTGTTCGAACCCATCGCTTTATCTTGGAATTCAAGCTAACCCATTCCATCTTCAACACATCCTCAATGCTTTGTTTCTCCATTTCAAGAATGAAGAGGCACTCATCCAAGGCATCCTTACGGGCACTGGTATAGGCCTGGTAACATTCCTGGTCGTAATTTGAATTGAACATCAAATTCGCAATGCATCTGAGCTCAGGGATCACATCCGGATGGACCAAATCAAGGATATACTCCTCTGAGGCCCTGCTGACACTGTCTCTCTGAAGTGAGTCCTCAATCGACTCATCTCCAAAAGAGATAATTGAGCCCTCATCCAAAACATCCTCTTCACTGGATCGAAAAGACACATGCTCCGGCTCAAAAGGTTGCCTGTTCTCAAAAAGCAAGTGACTGAACTCTTCCTCAAGCCTTTCCATTGCCTTCTGAAGAACATTGTGAGCCCTGTGTAACAGTTTATACTCATCGTCATCTTTATTCAGGCACAGACTCTCTAATCTTTCAGTCAATTTTCGGGCTTCATCTGCCGCATTCAAATACTCAGAAGCTTCTTCAGGTCCTGAATCCCATATCATAGATTGATCTTCCTCCCAACTCAAGATCTTCTCTTCAACAGCACAAAGTCGATCTTCAATCTCACTAACCCCATCACCCTTTGTTTCATTTAGAGCAGCGATGGTGGACAATTGGGTGCCAAGTTCTGCCAAAGTTTTCCTTGCACTAAATGTAAGCTTCTTATTTGACCCCAATGCTTTAACAATGTGCCTAGCTGC
>NW_027071414.1:0-1681 GCF_002906115.3 Quercus suber | reverse complement strand
GTTATAAACCTCTATCTTTATCTAAAGATAATTATGGCGCAAAAACAGCTTTTGTATAAAAACAAGCTCTATTGGTAAAATGAAACTAGATTAATCACAGGTTAGCGGCTGAAAAAGCGTGGGTTGGATGCACAAGAAAGGCCTTTAATATTATTGGAAATACGAAATCGTATGGACTGCTCACTTATTATCTAAAGATAAAAGTTAGTCTCTTTTTGCAGTCTGCGACCCTAGCTTTAGTGCAGAGCAGAAAGATTTAATTAATTAATTAAGGAGAATGAAAGAATAATTAGTTTGAGTTATTAGCTTTTTTCTTGTTCCCGTTCTTCTTCTTTCTGCTTCTTCTTCTTTCTGCTCCTTTTTTTCTTCTTTTTTCTTTTTACTGTGCACTACTTCAAAAGTTAATTGGCTTTATGTTACATATTAAGACCAATATGGAGTAAATTATAAGCTTTATTATTTTACTGGAGGGAAGTTCGCCCTGCTGTTTTTGACCGTACTCGTTTTGACCCTCGCCGCTTTTCTCGAAATATAAAGAAGGTTAATATAACCAAAAGCTATGTTAGTTTTATTTAGTTTATTTGAAGTTCTGATAGTTTTACTTCCAATATTATTAAGCGTAGCGTATGTTACAGTAGCTGAACGTAAAGCTATGGGAAGTATGCAAAGACGGTTAGGTCCAAATAAAGTAGGATACCTAGGAACACTACAAGCGTTTGCCGACGCATTAAAATTAATCGTAAAAGAAACAATTATTCCAGCACATGCTAATTCAGTGTTATTTTTTTTAGGACCAATTATTACATTGATTTTTGCCTTATTAGGTTGGGCAGTAATACCATTTGGACCTGGTTTAGCAATATCGGATTATAATTTAGGATTATTATATTCAATAGCAATATCATCATTAGGTGTTTATGGACTATTAATAGCCGGATGGGCAGCTAATTCAAAATATGCATTTGTAGGATCTTTAAGAAGTGCAGCACAATTAGTAAGTTATGAATTGGTATTGAGTTCAGCAATGTTGATCGTCTTATTTATAACTGGTTCATTAAATATGACAACAATAATAGAGTATCAACAAGCGGTATGGTTTATAATACCATTATTTCCTGTATTTATAATTTTTTTCATTGGAGCTTTAGCTGAAACTAACAGAGCACCTTTTGATTTACCAGAGGCTGAATCCGAATTAGTTGCAGGATTTATGACAGAACATTCGGCCGTTATTTTTGTTTTTTTCTTTTTAGCTGAATATTCTAATATTATTTTAATTTCAACTTTAACTGCTATTTTATTTTTAGGTGGGTATTTATTACCTTCAATTTATCTTGGAGGCCTAACTTCTTGGTTAGCTTTAGAGAGTTTTTCTTTTATTAATCTTATTGGATTTACTTCTATGCCTTTAATCAGTGGTGCAATAAATGGTTTAGTTATAGGATTTAAAGCTACTGCTGTTGTCTTTTTATTTATTTGGGTAAGAGCTAGTTTTCCTAGAATTAGATATGATCAATTACTGCAAGTATGTTGGATGGTATTACTTCCTTTAGTTTTTGCGATTATTATACTAGTTCCTTGTATAATTTATTCTTTTGATTTATTACCATTTAATCTTATTTAATATTAGAATTAATAAGATTAAAAATTAAATCAAAAAAAAACAGCGCACTGCCAAAAG
>NW_027071413.1:0-1683 GCF_002906115.3 Quercus suber | reverse complement strand
AAAAAAAAAAAAAAAGTGTTTACACTACTATTCAATGTTTTCGTGTGCAAGCATGGGTTACATGCGAGTGTGTGTGTGTGTGTATATATATATATAGCCAAAGTTCAGAGAGAATTCAATTAGATTTTAATTGGATTCTCAATTTTGCATCACGTGTCCGATTTAATTTTTGTGCCAAGTGAATTATTACGTGCAAAAATCTAAAAGTCCAAATCCAATTAGATTCTAAATTAGATTTCAATTGGAATCTAATTTTCCACCCTGTCCATCTAAGTTTTTAATTTTTGTGGCAAGTAAATTATTGGATGTAAAAACTAAAGAGTCTAAATCCAATTAAATTCTAAATCATATATGTTTGTGTGTGTGTATATATATATAATGAGAAACAAGTACATATTTTAGAAATTTTTAGTTTAAAAAAAAAGTTTAAGCTAATACCATGTATAATTTGAACTTCTTCTCAAAAAAAGGTATAATTTGAACCGTATAATTGAGATTATTTTTAATTGTACCCGTGCATATGCACGGGGCTACACACTAGTGCATTATAATGACTATGTTGACAAGGCATGGTGACATGGCACAAGGCCAGCCAAGCCTAAGGGTTCATTTCACATATGCCATAATGTTGTTGTAGCAAAATTCACATGTGCTAGGTCGTTAGAATTTTGGAGGGAAATATAGATACTAGCACTTGCACATGCACATGCACATGCAAAATTTTTGGAAGATGTTAAAAGTAGGCCAAATTGGCACAAAAGTACTGTTTTCCGAAATATATATTAATCTATCACTGTTTCGAAAATATATAAAGATACACCACTTTTTGGGTACTCGAGTTTTTCATAGTACTCAAGTTCATGGAACTCGAGTATCATGGAAAAATTTTGAAAATTTTTTATTGTATTTGAGTTCCATGAACTAAAGTTCCATCAAAATTTTTTTAGCAATTTTGAAGGTTATTTTTTCAAAGAAATCGAGTTTATAAAACTCAAGTTACATGGCAAATTTGAGTTTCATAAACTCAAATTTCAAAAAGATAGTAATTTTTTAAATATTTTACAAATAGTGATATATTGCAAAATATTTTAAGTATTTGGCCGTTAAAAGTAAGTAAAAGTCAAGTACTTCTTCTCTTCTTAAAAAAAAAAAAAAACAAAGTTACGTACTTAATTAAAAGTAGCATGTGATTAATATATTACAATTATATTCTATTGGTTCATGCAAATATGTCTCTTCCCAAGAAATTCACGTTTTGCCAATAAATACGGACTATCTGGCCTTTTGCCCCTTTGGGCAAAAATATTTGGCGTTATGCCCCTGTTTTGAAACTATATAGGTGCGTGCCCCTGTTTCAATACTCGATAATTGTAAAGCCGAGTTACTTACGTTACTCGGATATCCAAAAACAGAGTTTTATGCTGGTTCTTGCCACACTGGCAATCCAGCGTGGCTTTTTGGAAATAAAATATTCCCGCGTAACTGTTTGTAACTCGGCAATACAGAATCCGATTTATGTGCAGAATATGAAACACTTTCGAATGTAACGTCTCTAAAACAGTTTGTGTGTCTTCCTTCCTCTACAGCTTCTCTCCCTTCCTCCGTCCGATCAGTAGCCACCCTCAGTCCGTTCAGTAGAGCCTTCCCAAGTTCAACGAATATTCAAGTTCTCCTATTTTTACC
>NW_027071412.1:0-1684 GCF_002906115.3 Quercus suber | reverse complement strand
CTTCATTAAAAATTATACCTCGACGATTGCACTTAGAGCATGACAAGAAATTTCATGTCAATAACATTTATGTTTCAAACCTATTGAATATGAAAGAAAACCTAAAGAAGTACTGCAAAAGCGGAGAACCTAGTTGTTGCTTGTTCCATTTTTTGTTTTTTGCTGAATTGTTGCTTGTTCCATTTGGATATATCAAGTAAACGCCAGTAATATAAGCTCTATCCATATGTAATCCAGTGAAATCCTTGGCAATGAGGGAATCCTTCCTTGAACAAGTTCCATTATGATGTTATTTTTTTAATGGAAAATTCACCAAAACCACTTATTATTGGATAACAGTGGAGATAATAAAGGAATTGTATTGGGGAAAAAGAAATGAAAAACCATGGACCACATATTTCCCCAAAACAGTGTTGCTGTCATGAACATGGCAGCAATAGTGACTCCAGCGTAGACTTCAAGGCCAATTACCATTTTAGCAGTAGCAAGAAACAACTTCACACCATTTCAATTAACAGTTCTAACTTTATTATTGTACGTGCTTCTCTGAGGCCCACTTTTATGCTCTGACCGAAGTAATTAAAGATAATTGTCAGTCTTTTGATGCTTCCTCTCTGCCGTTACATAAAGTTAAGAAAAGCAACAACATGCACACGTCCAGAGAAAACTACTACAACACACACTCTCTCTCTCTCCCCCCTAGACAGTAGACTCCGAGCATCATATTAAAGTTGTCCAAACACGCGAATAAAACTTTCGGTAGCCCATACCTCTCTAGTCTCTACTTCTTTTTTCGTTTATTAAAACCTAGATCCAGATTTGTCTGGACAAATTGTTGGATATAGCAATATAATACGACAATCACTAGTCAACCTCTTCAGTCTCCCATAGGGCCCGTTTGAATGCAAAGTTAATAAAAGTCAAAAACAAAGCTCATGTCGTTTAGAGTTAACCCAAAATTAAAAATAAAAACGTTTTGCTCTAGAGTAAATCACTATTTAGCTTTAGGAAGAGCTAAGAAAAGAAGCTTTTTAGGCCCCTTTTAACTTTTCAACGCCCATGGCTGCAGAGGTATCCCAGGAAGAGCTCAATACTAAACCTTTCATGCCAGGGATTATACTCAACACTCAAAGAAACATTCACCCCAAGCCCTCCTCTAGTTTTCATAGGCATCATTGACAACATCAACACACCCTCATGTGATATATGATTTAGCTTGGATCTAGTGCATCACGTTGAGAGCGTGTTATGATCTTAACGGGTTCAGTGCAATAGGATCCTGAACCCAAGCCTTTACTTCACGTGGTAAACGTTTAGAGTAAACTAGTCACCCTTTCTCCCTAATTTTTACTGTTGCAGACAGTAAGTATATTCTAAAGAAAACTAAGGCAGCAAAAGGAAGATATTGCAACTGTTGAAAAAAAGAAAGAAACAATCCCATTTAAGAAAGCTGGTCCAGAAACCAGCTCAAAAAATCTGAGGAGTTGGTCCACTAGGACCGCACCTGCACTACCCAGTGCCACAGCTCCCTTTGCAAATGAGTGATTTGCTACTACTCTTTTTACTTTCCAGATTTTACAGAATCATTAAGTGGACCCCGACAACATATCTACCATCATTTCAAATTCAAACCAAACCTGAAAACCCGGAGAGTTTTACAGAATGGAGGGCAACCTTTCTCAAA
>NW_027071411.1:0-1690 GCF_002906115.3 Quercus suber | reverse complement strand
TGGCCAGATGCATTAATGAGAAAGAAGGGAAGTTGAGATTAGAAGAATTGCACAGCTAGGTCTGTGGGATTGTGGAAAAAATCAGCCTAGAAGAAGGATGCAATGCATGGGGTACTACTAGCCAAATATGAACAAAGAGGCTGCAACCGTACAGGAGGAATGTTAAAAGTGTCATCTTTCGGTGGATAAAGAAGAGAGTTATGTCGTGTTTGTAACAAAAGATTAGAGGACCCCATTCATGGAATACTTGGTTCAAGGGATCCTGTCAACTAACAGGACACTAGTCCACCAGCTTAGGAAACTCGCCATTTGATACTTCCTGCAGAATGGAATCTTGTTCAAAAAGGGGTACAACAGGGATCCTCTAAGATGCCTGGGGCCTAGGAAAGCCAAAGAAGCAGTTAGGGAAGTCCACTCCGGTGACTGTGGGAGTCACCCAGGGAAAAGGAGGCTCTACAGGGAACTGTTGCAGTTGGGGTACTATTGGCCTACAATGAAAAAGGACTCCGAGGAGCTAGTTAAAACGTGTCATGCATGTCAAGTACTTGGAGATGCAATTCATACTCATCCAAATGTGTTGCAAGATATGACCACACCATGGCCTTTCCACACTTGGGGGCTTAATCTTATAGGACCCATAAACCCTCATTCCACTGGCCATATATGGATCCTAGCAGCCACATAGTATTTTACAAAATGGGTAGAGGCTATCCATTTGAAAAATGCCACTGGAGTAGCTATGGCAAACTTTATTCGAGAACATATCATCACACGGTTTGGGATCCCCAAGAGACTGATTAGCGACAATGGAACCCTGTTCATAAATAAGGATATGAAGAACCTGACTGAGGTGTATCACATCAAGCATGGAGGTCCACACCATATTATTCACAAGGAAATGACTAGGCCAAGGCTACCAACAAGGTGATACTCAAAATCCTCAAGAAAATGAAACATGAGTATGGGGGGGGAAGTGGAGTACCCACCTGACATATGTACTCTTGGCATGCAGGAGTTACTTAAAGATAGCCACAGGAGTTTCACTATTTTCCCTAGTTTATGGGATAAAAGTCATCAGCCCCGTGGAGCTAGTCATCCCTACACCAAGGGCAGTACTCGAAGAAATCAAAGAAGGCACAAATAGTGAAAAGAGGTTGGCAGATCTTGAGGGGTTAGAAGAAGAACGAGAAATGGCTAGAAGAAGAATAAGAAGTGGCCAGAAGGTGAAGCCAAAGGTAACAGTAGAGGATGGCTAAAGCATACACACAGACAGTACACCTAAGATTTTTCACGAAAG
This sequence comes from Quercus suber, assembly GCF_002906115.3. Classification (NCBI taxonomy): domain Eukaryota; kingdom Viridiplantae; phylum Streptophyta; class Magnoliopsida; order Fagales; family Fagaceae; genus Quercus; species Quercus suber. The sequence continues at coordinate 393 of NW_027071411.1, read as the reverse complement.
GGATAGGGATGGCAATTTAGATCTGACCCGCAGATACCCGGCCCAGCCTAACCCTAATGGGCCAAATTTTACTCGACCCGATAAAGAATAAGGTCGGTATGGGTTTTAAAAAAAAATCCAAAGCGGGTCTAGGTTGGGTTCGGGTTTTATTAAAAAAACTCAAAACCTAACCTGAAACCCAGCCCAGATAAAACCCGGTTATGTGAGATTACTAAAACACCCCCTTTATATATATATATATATCAATGTAATTTGTAAACCCTAAGTCACTACTCACTAACCCAGTCGCCTTTCATTCCTATTTCAATTCACGCCTCACCTCAGACTCAGTCAGTGCCTCATTAGTCATCACGCCCTCTGCCCCTAACGCCTTAGTGCCTCAGCACGCAGCCA
>NW_027071410.1:0-1691 GCF_002906115.3 Quercus suber | reverse complement strand
GGGTGCTCTACCAAATAAATTTCTTTAAATCTTAACAATTCTTTAATGATTTAATGGTTTAGATTTTTCCATATCAGCATTCCACTAACTATAATCTTAATTGTTTTATTTACAATATTATTTTATTATTTTAAGAATATTGTTAGTGGAATGTTGACATGTTGACATGGCGGAATCTAGACCATTAAATCATTAAAGTGTGACTAGGATTTAAGGAAATCTATTGATAAAGTACTCTAAAAACTCTAAAGGATTTGAATCAAAATATAACACCCTAACTTTTATGAGAAAGATATAACACCCTAACTTAAAGTAATGTTTATAACTGTATTGTGTTTTAGCCTTTAAGAAAACATATATTATTTTTTTTATCATAAAAAAACACAAATATTAATATTACACATGAAAAAAAAATAATGAATTCAATAATTGAAACGGTTGAAAACAAAATTAAGCCAAAACCTCAATTCATTAACGAAAAAATATCCAAATTTTTTAACTTAAAAAAAAATGGAGTTAAGTAAAAATAAACTTACATAGAAATTTGGACGGATTGATTCTCTCGTATTTAATTTCATGTTTGAAAGCAAATTTTGATTTTAATTAAAGAATATAGATTACATGGAACAGAGCATCAAACAAAAGCCATAACAAATTAAATCCATTATAAAATATTGATGTCAACAACAAATAATCATGTAATAAGAAATTTAAAAATACAAATATATTGCTTGTTATATTAACTTCTAAAAAAGAAACACTAAAAGGTGTGATTAAATATAGAATTTCAGCCTATCTATAAAACATGTTGATAAAAATCATATTATATATAATAAAAAAGGCAACAAATACACAAAATTTATTCAACTTAATGAAAGAAAAAAAAAAAATTACCTGCAAGGTTGTAGGTAGGGTAGAGAGGAAAAAGGAAGAATATAGCAAATAATTGTAAAAAACGTAGTAGAAATAATGAAATACCAAAAAATTGTGTGTACATATAGTGGGAATTTTAGGTTGTGAAGAAGATGATATGAACAAAAACAAGTAGTTTGGGTAAAACTCAAATACTTATTTATTTATTTATTTATTTTTACTTTATTATTAGGATAAATATGACATAAGATGCAATTTATCCACCAAAATAAAAAAGTAGGAAAAAAAAATTCAAGTTCCATCTTTTTTTCCTTTTACGTTTTTTAAAGAAATGTAGGAAAAAAAAAAATGCAAATTCGATCTTTTTTTGCTTTTACGTTTTTTTTACCTCTCTTTTTTTATTTAAATTCTATCCTTAGGTAATTCTATTCTATTGATTTTAGGTTTTGTTGATAACATTTTAGATAGATACAACTATTATAGTTGTAAATCAAATACTACTTTCTTTTATTACTTGATTTGTCATATTTATCGAAAAAATATGTATATATTTATTCTTAAAATCTAAAAATTTATTAAAATTTTGGTAAAGTTATATGGCACAACCACGGCGTCTAAGCCCAAATTTTATTATATAGTATATGATTTGTATTACTATTACTATTACTATTATTATTATTTTTTTGGATGAAATTATTACTATTACTATTAGGCCGAAGAAGAAGTGTAACTCTTTTTTTTTGGGCTGGGCTGGCTTAACGTGTAAGCTGAGGGTTTTTTTTTTTTTTTTTTTAATTAAGAGAAATGTTACGTTTATA
>NW_027071409.1:0-1692 GCF_002906115.3 Quercus suber | reverse complement strand
TCATCTTTTAAAACTCGATTTATGGTAAATTGAGTTAGAAAAAAAAAAAAATCTTGAAGCTCTATAGTAGCGTTTTAAGAAGCCTATAAATATTTTAAAGACCTATAGTGACGTTTTTTAACTCGACTTCAATAAAATCAAATTATAGACAATTTTTTTTTACCTATAACTTGATTTCATTAAGGTCGAGTTAAAAAACATCATTATAGGGCTTTAAAATATCACTATAGGCTCTTTAAAAATGCCACTATAGGACTTAATTTGATTTATCATAAATTGAGTTTTAAAAAAAGAGTATTTCCCTAATTAATTTGGAAAATGGGATATAAAGCTATTTTATTTACCCGAAAAGGGCAAAAGCCCATTTTGTCCCAATTAATTGATGTAAATTGATAGCATAAAGGTAATGAGTTACTCTCCGACATCACTATATTTTCTTTTCTAAAGATCTAATTGATAGATATATTTTTTTGGGGTAAAATTATACCCAACTCTTCTGAGGTTTTCTGTTATTACACTTTCTTTTCCTCTTATTTGGAATAACACACTTATTACCTCCTCTAAAATAAACATTATTTTCACTGACTTCCATATAAAACTATCCAGGATTTCCTATTAGAGGGATAAGAAATTGGAGAAGTCATTGTATATAAAGAGTTTGAATTTTAGAATAAATGAATATAATAAATGAAAATCTTAAAAGACATTAGGGTTTTTTTTTTTTCTATGAAAAGTTACTGCGTAATGAAACTTCTAAATTTATATTACATGATTGTCTATATGATCATATCAAGACCTTAGATTTGTGATGGGTGCATTTTCCACAATTTCCTTATGTTGATTATAACAGTCAATGTTCTTACCTGAGCAACACTATGCGTCAACTGTCATTAATTCACTATACTAACATCTTTCTTTGTCGAAAATAAAGGGATTTGATTCTTGGAATTAAACCCTTTAGGTTGGTATACTAACTTCATTGGCATCAGAATTAGCTAATCACTTGGATATCTCTTGTGGGTATTAGTTAGCTCAAATGGTAAAATTTTTAATGGTTAAATAAGGAATCTGTGGTTTAATCCCAATCTACACCAAAAACCGTTGGTATCTTGGTTTGATGATAAATAACTATTATCAGGAATGGACGTCATAAAATACAGACTTTATATACACAAAGACAAATGATATAGGTCTGGAAGAATATCCTTCCACCCAATAATGCAACACTAATAAAAAATATTTCATAGGAAAATGATTGTAGGACGTAGACATGCGCACCTTGACTGGCTGCCATTATATTCATTGATTTTATTTTTTTAGTTATAAACATCTAAATTAAAGGAGATGAATATATAAAGACAAAGTTATATATAAAGTTAAAATTGGTCAAAATTAATATGTAAAATCAATAAATATTACATTTAAACTTATATATATATATATATTTCAAAGTTCTTTCAATTATGGACTTACTGTATTTTCCAAAGATCCAGTCATGGACTAATTAGAAAAACATTATCACTTTGTAAGAAATTTTTTATACAACTTTGTAAGAAACATTACACGTGTTGGAGTTCATAAAAAGCATACTTTATATACACAAAGACATGGGTGGCGCTAGATGTATTTCAGGGGGTTCAAATGAACCCCCTAACTTTTTATTAAAAAAATATTATATATATAATTTTTTTT
>NW_027071408.1:0-1695 GCF_002906115.3 Quercus suber | reverse complement strand
TTCTTCCTCTCAAACTAGGAAATAGTGATTTATCCTGCAATACACTTTTGTTTTCCTATGCATCATTTGCTGCCAGACCCTGCTTGCTCTTGCTTACTTTCCAATGTAAACAATTTGTTTTATATGCAAATAACATGAAAAAAGAAAAGAAGAAGAAGGTGGTTTAAGCTAGATAAAGTTTAAGAGCATTCTCATTAAGAATTGTAAATGCTATAAATGCTAAATTTTAACATCAAGTTTGTAAAAAGCATACTCCATCAAGAATTGTATATCCTATTAATTTTGCAATCTAGCAAGATTGTTAAAAAAAGAAAAAGAAAAAAAAAGATTTGTTTAATGGTAGTTGTTGGGTACAGAAAACATGGTATGAATGGTAGTTATTTGAAAACATAAAAAAAAAATAAAGAAAACAAAAAGAAAGAATATTTAAATGAAGTGGTAAAATAATAGAACCTTTGATATTGGGTGTATTGTAAAGTGAGATGTTAAAATAAATAAAGTAACTTTTTGAGATGTTAAATGTTAAATTTTTTACAATTCTTAATAAGAATGCTCAAAATGATGTAAAACTCATCATTTAAGTTGCCTTGCACAACAAGGTGTCCTTTTATTTATTTATATTTCTTAAATAAGATTTTTTATTTGGAAAACTTTTTAAAATAAGATTTTAGAAAGTTTTATTGATAATGATTAAAGAATACTATAAGATAATCAAGATGCTATTGCAGCCATAAAATGTGGAGGTAATTCCTCCATTAATCAAACTTGAAGGAATCCTTTTATCTTGTCTCAATGGAGAAATTATTAGGTCCACTAGGAGGACTGCTGACGTGGTTCTCCTTGACCTCACAACCAATAAAATGCTGTTATTTAAGCAAATGTGACATTATCTGGTAATTTTTATTTTTTACTCTTTGGGCTAATTAGGAAGTTTGCACATACATTTATATAGATGATTTCATCTTATTGGTTAAGGGGGACTACATTTAGTAGTCGTCCCATTGTAAATAATAATTTCTCATATCAATGGGAGATTGAGTGAGTGGAGAGAATGGGAGGAGAAACTACAAGAAAAATTGAAGATAATGTCATTTTTAAATTTTAAGCATGTTTAGATATTTGACAAAGTTTAGACACCTCCCCTTTTCAAAAGTTAAAATAATAATAAATAAATAAATAAATAAAATTTTTAATTAGAGTGGTCTCTCTTCCGACTTATATACTTGTATTCCAATTTCTTTGCAATGAACCCTAGAAAAAATATTCTGCCTCTAATAAAATTCAAAGTGGCTGTATCAGTTCCTATAAATTTTATCAATGGGTCAAATAAAAATTGTGGCTGCCTGAGCACATGAATTTTATCAATGGGTCAAATAATATGTCTACTTATTTATTTATTTATTTATTTTTTTTGATGAGGGAAAAATAATATGTCTACTTAGATGCTCAATGGTAAGGCTAATGAAGTAACTGCTCTTTTGTTTGGCTTAGAGAATCCAGAAGAAGAGCCACTTCAATGAGCCAGATTAAAATGTAACGGAGTCATATGAAGATATTAATATATGTTTCTAAGCATCTTCATCAGTCAAGAAATGAGGACTTTTCCCAAAAAATGGGGCTTATGTTTATGTTAAAGGCTTAAAGCTCATCATAATATGCGGAATAAGCTCTTCCATGAGAAGTACAACATTGATT
>NW_027071407.1:0-1701 GCF_002906115.3 Quercus suber | reverse complement strand
AATCCCATATGCTAGGCTCCCTCCCATCTTCATTTGCTGCACCTTCAACCTTTCATATATATAAACATTTTTTTCAAGGATATGAAGAAATAGAAAGAATATTAATTATCTATTAGGAATCATCAATTCTTTACAACTTTTAGTAATGAAATAACAAAACAAACAAATAAACACTTCAAATAATAATAATAATAATAATAATAATAATAAAGTTATGTTTAAGAAAAAAAATTTAAGAGACTGTATAAAACCATTAATTAATAAACAAACCTGATATGCAGAGGTCCCAGAACCAAACACAAAGTCAGGTGGGAAGTCATCTCTGCTAAATTTATCAACTCCCAGTACTTCAACAACTGATATGTTTACCAGAAGAAATAGAAAGATATATGAGAGACTCAACATCTTTTTTTCTTCTTCTTTTTTTTCTCAAAACAACGCTTTTAAAGCATGCATGTATCCTCTACAGTTTGACCAAATGAATGGCTTTAATTTATTGCCAGACAAAGTGTGGGTCCCACCAGTAGAAAAATCGACTTGCAAAGAATTGGTATGCATAAAAGTTAGAAACTTTGTCTGCTGAGAAATGAGAATGCGACAAACTTGTCCTGGTTACCGACTTAGAATACTGGACTTTTTACAAATGTTAAAAGGAAAATGATCGGGCCAGTTTGGTTCCAGTGCTTTAGGTGCACTGGATTCATTGAGATTGTGATATGCGTCTAAAAATAAACACGTCATACAATTTTAATGGGTTCAGCGTCGCTGGACATTGGACCTAATCCAAACCCGAAAATGACAGATTATTTTGACACTCGCATTCATGGTGTATTGGTGTTTGTTGGTTTGTTTAGAAATAAGGAAAAAATATTTTGTATCAAATGATACTATGATCATCCGTATTAAAACTCAATAAATGAGAGATGTGTGTAAAAATAACTATCTATTAACACATGTTTTTCATTTGTTAATAGTGTAGTTATTTTTTGCTGACATATCTCACCCTTATTGAATTTTGATTCTGCTGAGATGGTATCATTTTATACCAAATATTTCCCAGAAATTAGACCCTGAAAACAGATTCATTTATGAACAGCTCTTGCCTCTTGGTTAAGTGAATAATACCAATATTTTAAAAAATAAAAATAAATGTAGTGGAAAGATCATGATTAAGTGATCAGTAGCTCTCTAAAAGTCTTTTTAACTTGCTCTAGGTTATTCTTATATACTTTAGGCCTAGATGCATGAAACCGTAGTCACTTGACGTGCTAAATGGACTGAACTCACGATTTTCACCTGACACATTGCGATTGATCCAAAATGAGCTTGATTGATTGAAATCTTGGCTGTTTGATCGATTGACTAGCTATAGTAGACTATCAAACTTAAAGAAACTTGAATCTTTGATATGCTTGTCTAAAAAATACACTTCAAAGACTAATATAACCCACTTTTGTTCACGATTTGCCAATCTAAAATCTAGACTCAACAGTGTCATCTGCCCTGCTGCTTTGATATAATTATGTTGCTTGTATTTTACGTGGATGCTAAATATGTGAGTTGAATTTGAGGTGCACCAAGTTCATATGTTATTTGTTACATAGAATCATGACTTAGAAATCCCACTCCTGCGTGCCTGACATTTTTTATTTATTTATTATGACATTGATTTTGCCATTTACCAACCTTTCGTCTTTTTTT
>NW_027071406.1:0-1709 GCF_002906115.3 Quercus suber | reverse complement strand
TAATTTTGCCCCTTGAAATGAAATTTTGGCTCCATATTATAATTCATGCCATATATATATATATATATATATATATATATTGTACTATACATATTATAAAGGAACTACAAGTTGTCATCTTAAGAGCATCCACAGCAGTAAAGCTATAATTATAGCTATTTGGCACCACAAAAAATCACTTTATTTATTTTACCTATACACATATTGCAGCAGTGGATCTATTTTAGCTTTCAACACAATAAAATAATATAAATATCATAATAAAATAATATATATCCACAATCAATTATTTATTATTTTTTTCTCACTATTCATCTTCTCTCTTTCTTCTCCCTCTCTTCAACCCACAGCCCCTCACGGCACCACCACCATCACCATAGAAAAACCACAGAAAAACTAATTAAAATAAAAATAAAAACATCCACAGATAAAAAAAATATATGTATATATATATATATATAAAACCAGCACAGCAGAACAGATTGGCGAAGGAGCTAGCACCCCAAACCACCATCAAACCCACTATCTGATCTTGATCGAGAGAGAGAAGAAACAAGACCAAGAGGCACAACACCCACCAACCCATGTCATCACCAATCGCCGATTAGCCATCGCCAAACCAAATTTGCCGAATCAAACTCAAACCACCATCGAACTAGACCTGCCATTGCCGATCACGCCATCGCCGACCCACTGACCCACGCCATCGCCGATCATGCCATGAGACTGAGTCTGATGAAGAGAGAGAGAGAGAGAGAGAGAGAGAGAGAGAATATTTTAATGAAAATGAGAGAAAAGTTAAATAAAATATATTATTTTTTTTTAGCTTTGGAGCTACAGTAGATAGATGTGCACTGTAGCTAAATAGGTAAAAATTATACATATAGCTTCACTACTGCAGAAGGATTTTAGGTTTTTGAGAAGCTAAAAATATCAATATAACTTTTTAGCACCACTACTGTGAATGCTTTAACAAGTGGTAAAATTGGTAAAATTTATGAACAAAGAAGTACAACAATAAATAGGAACTCAAATGGGCCCATTACACGATTTCTGCATTCTGAAAGCCATTGTACTCTTCTTTCTCTGTGCTGCAATGAGTCAAAGTAAACCCTGCAAATGCTTTTGAAGCTGATTGATGAATCTTTTGTAACAAATGACTTGACGTGTCGAGCACCAGATCATCAATAAGGCGAGCAGAAATTTGTTTGTACCAACGACGCAGAACCTCTACCAGGGTTGCACATAAATTAATGATGAGCAACCAGAAGGTAGGGATGAGGATATACACAAGCAGCTCACATGCAATAATTCCAGAAGTGAGACAAATAAGTTGAATATTGGGAGGTAGCTTGTGTTGTGAGGTCCTAGTTTAATCCCCGCAAATGCAATGCTGTAAATGAATACGGCTATGATAAAGAGCACCATTGTTGCATAATGTGTGTGAGTGGAGACATGTTCGAGCCTTGAAAGTGTACTCCAACCAAGGTAAGTAAGAGCATGATGAGAAAGCCAAAAACCGCATGGAATGGTGTGGAGGAACTGGCTTCATCCTCACTTGCACAACTAAACATAAATAAACATATAAATAGATGAACTGCTCGACCTTTATAGTTATAGAATGACTCTAATATGTTTTTATTCAGCAAAAGAAAATCTAAAAATTCGACAGCAAAATGAATATGTAAAAAGTTCAATTGAGCAGGAAC
>NW_027071405.1:0-1710 GCF_002906115.3 Quercus suber | reverse complement strand
GTCTATAAAATAACTAAAGATTACAATTTTTTACAAGAGAGTTTATTCAAAAAAAAATTTATACATCGAAAGTTGGGGGATTTGAATCATGAATGTCTCTGTTGGAAATTGAGGTGCCAACCAATTAAGCTACACATGTTTATCTATATTAACCACTATATCATGCAATTTTCAATTTGTGAACACATATATATATTGTGATTTCTATTTTGTCTATAAAATAACTAAAGATTACAATTTTTTACAAGAGAGTTTATTCAAAAAAAAATTTATACATCGAAAGTTGGGGGATTTGAATCATGAATGTCTCTGTTGGAAATTGAGGTGCCAACCAATTAAGCTACACATGTTTATCTATATTAACCACTATATCATGCAATTTTCAATTTGTGAACACATATATATATTGTGATTTCTATTTTGTCTATAAAATAACTAAAGATTACAATTTTTTACAAGAGAGTTTATTCAAAAAAAAATTTATACATCGAAAGTTGGGGAATTTGAATCATGAATGTCTCTGTTAGAAATTGAGGTGCCAACCAATTAAGTTACAAGATTCTTGGTAAACTTATTGAAATATTAGAGAAAACTAATAATAAGTTGTGCCGCACATCGTGCGGAAATTTAGCTAGTTAAAATAAAAAATGAAAAAAATAAATAAATGTAGACGATGATGAAGCACTACGACTAAATGAATCACTTTATCTAAATTGGACAAAACTCACCATCCAACAGCTGTACCAAAAAAATATATAAATAAATAAAAATTAGGAAAACCTGAAAAGTGAAGGTATCTATAATCTCTCTTATATGTTTTTTTTTAGTTGTTGTTGTCTTTGTTGTTTGTTTTCTAAATTCAATTATCCAATTAATTACATCTTTGAAATTTACACATTTGTCTAATTTCAGACTTCAATTATCAAATTACATCATTTGAAATATACACATTTGTCTAATGACATAACTGCAATATCTAATGAACTCTTAATTTGAATGTCCACTTTTAATTATTTCTAAAATTTATGGATAAATATGAAGTATGGAATGAGATATACATAAGAGAGGTGCTTTCAATTTGATTATTTTATCTTTTACATTTTTATTTCATTCCAATTTATCTTTTAACTATTTGTCAAAATATTTTTTTTTTTTTTAATTTAAAAAATCTGTATTGATTGAAGATAGATTAAGAATAAAAATATTTTAATAAAAGATAAAAAGATAAGGTGTAAAATAGTACTAAAATAGTAACAACCTCAAATATTTCCAACTCCAGTCTCCATGTCCACCTTTATGCATATTTCTAACTGTTAAATTCTGCTCATGCTTTTATGCATATTTCCATTGTCAAATTCTACTACATGAGTTTAACAGAACAAGGGTATTTGTCAATTGTCCAAGACAAGGTCTACTCGTATTATATAACTTGGACAATTGACAAATACCCTTCTGTAACAATAATCATTGATGGTAGTGCTAGGAGATTTTCCTGATTGGGCTAGATAAGTAAACATTTTGACAGATGTATTAGGTAAGTGGATGCTAGGATTTTTTCTTCATCTTGAAATCATATCGAGCTTACAAACTTCATTCTCGATTGTATATCCCATTGCAGTGACAATGGAAGGCAAATTAGACAATATCTGGAGTACTTCTCAAAGAACAAGAATCTCCTATATAGATTCTTGCCCTACTACGTTTTTATTC
>NW_027071404.1:0-1712 GCF_002906115.3 Quercus suber | reverse complement strand
TCTTGTAGTATCTCAATGGCTTGAATGCTTACAACACGTACCAAGACCAATAATCATATTTTAAGGAAAAATAAATAAATAAAACAGTTTTTGGACATAACGGTGAGATTATGCCCAGTTTTTTGGGGGGAGAGGAGATAGGCTATGCCCATTTCGTTTCACATGGGTTGTCGACTTCAGCATTCCCAAAATTTATTGGTACTCCCTCTCAATTGGTTCAATTAACTAGGGTTCGGTTAAGTGGCAATTTTAAGGCATTTATTAATACATCAATTTTAAAGAATTTTGATATTATTTTCTTGAAAAAAAAATATAAAAATTTATTAAAAAAAGTAATTGTTTTTTTCTTTTCTTTTCTCCTAAAAAGTTTATAAATAACAAAGTTAGGCAACAATCATGATTGTACTTTAAGACTCCAACTTCACTTAATATTTCTTGGACAAAATTTAGCTATAAAATTGATTGTAACTTAAAACTACAACCTTACTCAATATCATTAATATTATTACATATTTTCAAAATCTAACGTTTTGATTGCATTTTTTTTTTTACGCTCTTAATATACATATCAAATTTTGTATCAATCGGATATTATTTACAACAGGATCTATAAGATTATATTTTTATGCATAATTTTTTTTTATACAAGATAGAATTTTACTATAACCTAATCTAAGTGTATATATGTGTGAATCTCCCTCCTAGAGACTTAAACCTCAGTCCTTGCCCCCCCACACCCCACAAACATTTTATACTTGTGAAGTGACATATTTTTATGTATAATTTTAAACTACCAAAACTTGTAATTTAAACAATTTATTAATGACATAGTTATTATTCTTTAATTTTCTAGAAATTTTACAAGCATAGAGGATATAAGAAGAAAATATATTCCAATAGTGGATTTGACAAAAATTTACCTCAAAGAAAAAGATATTGAGTAAGGTTGTAATTTTAGGTTAAACCAATTTACTAGCTAAATTTTGTCCATATTTTTTATTGGTTGTGAATTTTGACTAATCCACTATTGGATTATATTTTCTTCTTATATTTTCAATGCTTAAAAATTTTTTAGGAAATAAAAAAATTAAAAATTATTTCATTAATCAATTATTTAAATTTCAAAAATTTTATAGTTTAAAATCATGCATAAAAAATAAATTTATAAACCGAATAGTAAATAATATCTGATTAGCAAAAAATTTAGCATGTATGTTGATAAATATAAAGAACATGTAATTTAACTGTAATATTTTTAAAATATATAATTATATTAAATTTTTTAATAGGAGTTGTAGCCCTAAACTATAACAAACCAAGTTTGTATTTAATTTTTATCATTCTAAAAATACTTCCTAAACCAATTTCTTTATTTCAATCTATGTTAACTCTTACCTTTTATAATTAATTCAAGTTATTTTTTATCCAATACACCGAAACACCATAAAACAATGACTTCGTCTCGAATCAATAGTTGGCGACTTTGACTTGAAATAATAAAGTAATAAGATGCAAGAGTTTCTGTTTCTGTTGATCTAAAGCATCTAACCATGTTATTCTGTCGTTTTCAAGCACAGGTTTTGGCCATGATTGATTCTTGTCACAACCCTCGTTTGAATGACAAATTAATTTTAAATTAATTGTTGTCCGCAACTGTTCCGAATGGTTGCAACAAATTTGAATTATGAATAGTTAATGAAAGACACAGTATA
>NW_027071403.1:0-1714 GCF_002906115.3 Quercus suber | reverse complement strand
AAAAAAAAAAAAAAAAAAAAAAAAAAAGGAAAAAAGAAGAAGAAGTTAATCTATTAGTATTAGTCAACCGTTACATCACTTTTAGTTCTACAACTGTTTCATCACTCCTTCGAATCCCGTTGCTACCTTTTAGCTTAATTCAATCAATTATTCTTTATTTACTTTATTTTTTTCGGGGATATTTTATCTTCAATGGTTTATAATTTCTGTTTGGGATTAGAAATTGGTGGGAAGGCTAAGAATAAACCATCATCAATGATCCTTCCTACAAAATTCTGCAATGCACTAGCCTATAATTAACCTGCACAATACGCAAATACTTTTATTTATTTATTTATTTATTACTCTTTAGATATATCATTGATAAGTAGCTTAATGGGATTGAAGAAATTATAATAATGAAAAAGAAAAAAGAAAGGAAAGAAAAAGTGTTCAATAAAAACGTAAATATTGTTTAAACTTTGCCTTTACAAAAATAAATAGTTAAATACCATCAACTTTCACTTAGTAGGGGAATAAAAAACAAATTTCAAATCTATTAATTTCGATTATTTATTGAACTTCCATGGTTCCATATAGGAATCCAAATGTCAAAGATTCTCCATTTTTATTTAACATACAACACTTTTATATTAAAAAAAATCAATTTATCACATTTTAACCCCACAATAATTATAAAAACCTAAAGTAACAAAATATAAAATTTGATAGAGGCAATAGATCCCAAAAGTAATACATATAAAATTTTACAATAAAAGCATTAAACTCTATTGGCACCTCCTGATTTTTATAATAAAAACACCTAAGGTTTAAATTCTCATGCTCTCAATTATCAAAATATCAAAAATCCATATATAATTTTAGGCCCTTACAAGAGCATATTTAATCCTTCGTATAACCCCACATTGCTTGAAACAAAGGCACCTAACATTTCTAGCCCCCTGCCAACATTCCTTACGATTTGTAACAACTATATAACTACCACAGGATTCTTATGATAATCCTTCTTGGTAAGCTGACTTGACTGAAACTACAAAACTATCACATTAGTTAGAATGCCACAAATGTAGCCCTTCAAAGATGTAATTACAATCTATTTCTAAAAATAGCATTCAGAAACTTAATTTGGGGGCCTTTGAAGCTATGAAACTACTTTATTGAATTAAACTAAAGTAAGCTTTAATTTAGAACAAACAATCATCTATAGAAATTTATTTCGAAACTTCTTTAAATTGTTAAATTTTTGGCTAATGAGTAAACAAAATATAATATAATTTTACCCGATGATAAAATACTCCCTTACACTTGGGAATGTGATTTCACTCTAGAGGTTTTAGTGTTATAAAACCTATAACTACCACTATTCCTTTGCAATTTTTCCTTTTTTGACTTTAATTTCCTTGATTTCTTTTATACTTTTCTGTGGCAATTTTCCACTTTATTTAACAATCAAAGACTCAAAATTTGTGACCTTGGAATAAAATTATATAACAAATTGGTCTACAAAAATAAAAGTAGCAATGTCATATTAAGTTTAAGTTGTTTAATATATATTGCCAAGAGCAATGCATTATAATTCAAATAGTTGTCACCTTCTTATATGTTCATTACATTCAAAGTTCCCTAAAATACTATTCTCTCAATCCCTAAAATTATCTACATTTCCGTTTTTCAAGTTCTCCCTAAATAAATTAACTATTTTTTTTTTTTTTTT
>NW_027071402.1:0-1718 GCF_002906115.3 Quercus suber | reverse complement strand
AATTGAAGAATTTTGATTTTTTTAAACTAAAATAATTCAAAAAAACAAAAACAAATAAATTTTAGTTGAAATTTATCCCAAAAACAATAAATTTAGTTGTATTTGACTATTTGTAATTTGCCCCAAAAATAAATAATTTTTTTTTTCAAACAAGTTTTTTCTCTCTCAAAACCGCTGGAGCCCCTGGATTTGTCTCTCTGTCAATCAAGCTTTAACATGATTTAAAGTTAGTGGAACAGCTGTATAAGATTGCGTGGAAGAGGGACATCTACCGTTTCACATAGTTTGATTGACCACAATGACCCCGGTATGGTTCGTTGAAAGTTCAAAGAGTTATTTTGGGCTTTGCTCAGAAACTTCCAGGATATTACAACCACTTTTTGAAAGGGGGATGAGCCTGTTGAGTGCCAATAATTTCTTGGGACGATGGCAAGAGAAAAGAAAAAAGCCAATGAGTGCTATTTATGTGCGCATTGTTCGGCCAACTTATTTAAAGTTGGGGCAAAAAATTAATTTTAATTTTTAGGATCTGCTTATTTTGTTGAAATTGAATTTTTTTTACTAAAAGTATTATAGATAAAGATAAATGTTAATTGAAATAGTACAGTGACACTAAAAAATATTATCAAAAAGTGCATGAAGCCCATGAATAGTAACAAAAATAAACTGAATAGTGAAATAAGTTAGCTTTTTAATTTGGATCGAAACGCACATTTAAATGCACAAGCATCAAGAGCCAATGTAGAAACTTTCACATGAATTATCCAAAAAGAAAATAAAATGTAAAGTGTTTATTAAACAGAGCAGGGCTTCCATCTTATGCACATGAGACAAGACTGGCACATAGCTATATTTTATGCTAAGTGTTAGTCCTGTGTCATCTCTAACGTACAAAAAGATTAGAGGGAAGCCAAACTGCATTGAATAAGATGACTTACAAACAAACATAAGAAAATCTAGAATCACAATTTTTTTTTTAATCACAACTTTGATGTAGTAATTTGTAAATAGTGAAGAAAAAATAATGATTATCTATATGGAAGTGATAGGCAACAACTCTCAATTTGTCATATTAAAATTTTGGTAAAGTTGTGATAAAAAAAAAAATTTTGTGATCCTAAAACTGCTGAACATGCTGAGACAAAAAAATTAGGATATTAATTAACTTGTGTAACTTAAAAAAAAAGAATTTAAAAATACAAAATATCAACAAGAAAATTGCTCAAGCTACTACTAGTTTTACAAATGGTAAACTTTAGATATCGTTACTTAAGTGATACATATGGTTCCCCAATAAAATTCATACATTAAGTTATATTGAAATTAATTGTCTCTGAAAAATATAGCGATGTTTGTATTTTATTAGTTGATACTTGAATTTAATTGGGGAACATACTTAATTTTTTCTCTCTAATTAAAAACATTACAAATTGATATGACAATAAACATGATTACTACCACATCAATAACATAATAAATAAATTAAAAAAAGCAAACCTACTTCCAACTTTATTACAAAATATTCACAAAATAATGTGATAATAAATATGATTGACATTACATCAACAATATAATACTTTTTTTTTAAATTATGTTTTAAAAATTGATACATCCGTTTTGTAAATCCTATATTTTAAAATTTATAGTAGTTGTAGCATTATTCTAAATAAATTTCTTTGACCAATCAATTAAAGAAAATACATCCCATAAAAATAATA
>NW_027071401.1:0-1719 GCF_002906115.3 Quercus suber | reverse complement strand
GTTAAAAATACGCTCGTTTCTAGCCAACCATAAGTGCCAATAGAGGAGGGGGAAGTAAATATTCCAAGGAAGTTGATGGCAAAGGATGAGAGTATGGTATAGAGCCAAGTTTGAAGTGGTAGGTGAAAAAAATGATAGGGGCAACACACTCGGAGAGTGACACCAGACCATCTTAGCCCAAGGGCAATCTCTTAAAATATGGATAGCAGTTTCAAGAGTATTACACCTAGGGTATTGGTTATTGATTTCTGGGTGAGAAAAAGCCAGATATTGACGAGTAGGCAACCGATTGCGCCCGGAATTCCAAATGAAAATTTGGATTTTTTGGGGCATTGGAGTTTATAGATCCAATTCCAAAGAGATTTCGCAAAAGGAACATTGACTTGTTGGTATAAAAACTTCAAGGCATAACTAACCGAATAAACACCGTTATTTTGGGGACATACAAAAGATTATTTAATTTAATTCAATACACACATAAGTGGTAGTATAGTACAACAAATCGTATCAAAGTTCCCACAGGAAAGAATACATAATATAATCAAGTTCCATGTGATGTGATAAGTGTGTCAAATAAAAACAGTTTTTCTTTTTTGACTTTGTTAACAAACATCTTAAGTACAATGGTTAATATGTATTTAATACTATATTAAATAATATTTTTATGTATTTTTTAGAAATAAATTTAAATTGTATGCACATATTTCCAAAAAAAAAAACAATTGCTTAGGGCCTGTTTGGTTTGTAATTTTTCATCACTCAATTTTCATCATTCAATTTTCATTACTCAATTTTCATCACTCATCACTCATAACTTAAAATACTTCAATTTCCCAAACTCCCTGTTTGGCACCTTAACTCAAACCTAGTTTTCAACTTCAAAAGTTGCGGCTAGGTTTCACCCAAAAAAAAAAAAAATCCGTTTGTCAAACATTGCAGCTGGGTATGTGGGTTTAATTACAAAAATGTCATTGAAAATTGAGTTTTGGAAACTGAAAACACCTAAAAGGTGTTTTCAGTTTCCATAACTTTTCATTCAAAAATCAGAGAATTGAGTGATGGAAACAATGTTCCAAAACTCATCCAAACAAATACTCATCTGTGGGACTCACACAATTTGGATGATGGAAACAGAAAATTGAGTGATATCACTCAAAACTCATCAGATCCAAACAAGCTCTTATCATTTCAGCGTTAAAGGCAAGTGGTCAAACAATTGCTTTGGTGGAACCCCTCATTCAAGATGCCCGTGTATGGTCCAATTTGTATTCAAAATTGCTATACTCTCATCGTAGAAGAGATGGCAATAAACTAGCCCATGGTTTAGCTAGACATTCCATTAATGTCTTAAACTATGTATTGTAGATGAATGATGTTCCTCTACATTTGTTTTCCATTCTTCAGTATAATTTAGCCAATTTGGCCACTACTTAATAAAGATACTTCAAGTGTGAGTTTGGATAGCGCGTTTGTGCGTTTCTAATGCGTCTGTGTTTTTTTTCTATAGGTCCCATGCACCGTTTACGGACTCGTAGGTACAGAAAAATACTAATCTAACTTTAAAATTGAGTCCTACGATACTATTCACACATTTAAAAATTATTTTATTACAGTGTTTTCAGTTTTCAGCAATAAGTGGTATCCAAATAGATCCCAAGTTTCTTTTCTCAAGTTTCCTTTCTCAAAAATATTCCCAAAAAAAAAAAAAAAAAAAAAAAA
>NW_027071400.1:0-1721 GCF_002906115.3 Quercus suber | reverse complement strand
AAAAAAAAAAAAAGTTAAGGACTAACAGTAATAATTAACGAGATAAGACTCTAGAGAGAGATAGAAAGACACATAAATGTTGTAGATTGATAAATAAAAGACACTATTTTACTATATTACCAAAATAAAAGACCTGATACTAACAAAACACTTGAAAGAGAAAGAAAGAGGAATCTGAGGGGTCACCACCTCCATTATACTAGCCTCGCATCACCATCAAGACATTGAAACCTCTATAGGTAATCTTTTTTTCTTTTTAAATTAGGGGCTTAAATATGATTTAGGTTTAGGTAATTTGGTTAGTTTTTGTTTTAGGTATATAAGAAGAGAGAATATTTGGTTTGCAATGTAAAGTCATATTATACCATGGTTTAATTTTAAATCATCTATAAAACACATGCATACACACTTGCTCACACCGCGTCTTAATGATGCAATATCGATGAGTGGAAGACAGTTAGAGAGTTGGGTATACTTTTATTTTATAGTATGAAGTATGTGAACACACCACAAATTAGTTTATTTTCATGGTCCCGTTATTCTTTTGCATTTATTTTTAGTTTCATGATTTAAAAAAAAATAATCTTACTTTAAGAAGACTACAAATATACAGTGAAGCTACTAAACCAATTTTTAATATCTCTAAATGTATATGTTTCTTTACTCTAATTTAATTTACTTTGTCTTTATAATTTATGTACAATATTATTCAAAACTGTTTTACATAAAATATCACAAAATTATCCGTGCATCACATGGGCAACTTACTAGTTAGTAGAGAATTTATCAAGAATATATAGATATTACTAACACAACAATTTTTTTTTTTATTAATATTATAAAATTGAACATTATGATGACCACTCCATAAAGATTGCTCTTTACTATAAATTCTAAACACCAATTCTTTTTTAGTGAAATTTTACTTATAATTAAAATCCACATAAATATCACATGTACGTAGCAATACCCATATATTGTTTTTGAGAGATCTCAGTGATCAAAATCATCAGCTCTTTTCTGTCATCTTGAGAGAGAGAGAGAGAGAGTTGCAGCCCTCATTGGGATCAATCGGTATAGGAGCATCAAGTTTGCATAATGGGGGAAGTTGTTTAGCCCGGTCAGGATCAAACCTAAAATATATTGCAATAGATCTCAAACAGACACACAACTCCTTTAGTAGTTCAAGGGTGTTATCTTGTATATATATATAAAGAAAAGCATACTAAGATCATGTAACAAACTACGAGGGGCATTACAAAAGTCACAGTATAAAGGCTAGAATGCCAGAAAAGTTTTACGAACTGTGATAATGTTGATCTTCCAGAAGCTTCCATTTCTCTTATTTATTTTCTTTATGTGGAGAGAAGCATATGACCAAGTTGATCTTAGAATGCCTTTTACCTTTAGAATGTAAGAGATAAATATACTCAAAAGTCAGAAGTACAATGGATTACAAAGCATAACATATTATCTGAGGTAATGAGGTAATTACACTCCATAACATGGCATTATGGGAAGAAACACCCATGATGCAAGCACCATACTCATAGCTAAACCCTCAGGATGTTGTGCATGTTGGGCTTTGTGGAGCTTAGTTGTGTTTGATCTGATTGACGACCCAATTTGACCCAAATAATGTTGCATGCTTTTGGTGATTAGGGTTTGTTGTTGTTGTTTTTGATAGGGAGAAAAACTGTATTGCCACACTTTGTATTTTT
>NW_027071399.1:0-1723 GCF_002906115.3 Quercus suber | reverse complement strand
AACAATTGTCATGTGAATGTGCTCCATTGAACATCGAGCTCAAAATTTTGCCTATATTTTTTTCACCATTTTCCTTATGGATTATATAATCTTTCCAAAGGCAAAGCCTAAAATTCACAGTTGAGTGTAAAGTTTTAATCTATTAAAGCTATTGCTTTAAAATATTTAGACTTTAGAAGAGCAATTAGTAACAAAAAGGTGAAATTCGGATGTTCAACATTAAATATCCGGATTCGCATAGAAAAAAATAATTGGTCAATTGCCCCTCCGACCAATAATCCTGAAATAACTAAAGATTTAAAAATATGAAATTTTAGTTTGAAAGATTAGAATGACTTCAAAAGTTGGTTTAAGCCTAGAGTACCAGGAAACAACGTCTTTTCCCGGGAAGTTCGTCTTGGTCCAGTTCCAAAATTCCAAACCTTAAACCTAACCCCATGAACCCCATTTCTGGAGGAGGACTAATCATTGTGGACCCTAGTAAAGTAGAAAATGTTTCCCCAATAAAAAATTAAATAAAAAAAAGTTATCTTTTTCTCATCCTATAAAAGTTAGAAAAAAGTAAAAATAAAAGACAAAAAGTTATTGCTTACAAGAGTATAAGTATAAAAAAAAAAAATTTAGATGCTAAATAAAAAAAATTGCTTCGTTTCAAAATCAATTAACATAATGAGATATATTATATTAATTAAGTTGTAAATACTTTCTCAAAAATTAAGTTGTAAATATGCTCTCCTCAGCCACACACACACACACACACAAACAAAAAAAAACAAAAAACCACAGTAATTTAATATACTTTCACACATGTTTCAAGTTTTTGATCCAAAAATGGTAACAAACGTGCGTAGACATTTTACCTCATTTATTGCAATTTTTACTTTTTTTAACTTCAAAGCCAATATGTGTCTGATCTTTTTCTTTTTCTTTTTTTGAGTGGTCTAAATCAAACACTTCCCAATGTGAACTATATTAGCAGCAATTTTCAAATGTGAAGTGGAAATATGTTCATACTTTGAAAGTGGAACATGCTTACGTACGCTCCCTTCTCTGACGCAATCCTCTGAGAAAAATATCCCCGCCAAAATGTAACTTCATTGTGTTTCACGGGCAACTTCGTTTTAATATTAAAATAGAAGCCTATGACTTTGAGAAAGACCCCTATAAATATGGGTTATGAGGCAATAGTGGAAAGCATGGAGAAGAGGAAGCAAAGGAAAAGAAGTTGGGGGATTCCTGTCGCAGGAGAAATGACATTGGCTAGGTTATATATATATATATATATAGAAAGTTCCAGCTAGTGTCATTCTCCTGTGACAGTAAACCCTACAACTTCTTGGCACAAATTTGTCTGAATGTATTTCTGCATATCAAAGGTATAAAAATTATAGCCTTTTCATATATGCTTGTCCCATTGTTTTTTCAAAGACTTTTCCCCTTCAGTTCTCTTTGTCTAGAATTTTTTCAGGAGAAATTAATGTTATTTTTCCTTGTTCCTTTATTGTGCCAAAGCCATTTTGTGATTAGCACAGCTGTCAAGTGCTTCAATTTATATATCTTGTGAGTAGGTTCTGTATACAAGCTGGGATTTGGAGAGTCCTCTCTCTGCTAAAACATATAGATAGCAAGAAGGCAATAAGTTTGATTGATTAAAATATGAACTCAATATTAACAATTTATTTCATGAGAAATTACCTCTATGCGTGGATGTAGAAAGACAGGT
>NW_027071398.1:0-1726 GCF_002906115.3 Quercus suber | reverse complement strand
CACCTAGAAACCCAAAACTTCCTTTCCATGCACCCTTTATATGTTCTCTGTACAAAACATATAGGCTGTGAATTAGACAACCTTATTCTTCATCAAAACTTCCGTCCTAAATCAATTTTCATTAAAGATCCATGAGATTTTCATTGGAGTATGTAATTGTACAGCACATGCATGAAGAAAAGCCACCCGGCTGAATATTAATACACTCACTTAGTCCCCAGCTGTATACATCCTGTATACTTGGGTGACTCTTTATGACTTTTAATAAAATTTTCATTACTTATCAAAAAAAATATATTTTTTTAAAAAATACACTCATTTAATAGATGGAGTATATTACCTTTAAGTTTCAAACTCAATTCTCCAGTGATTATCCAGTCAATTCAGGGGAACAATGTAATTGGAAGGTTTTCAAGGATAAGAACCAAAGGTTCAACATAAATCTGGGGTAAAAGTCCAGAAAAAAAAAATAAATAAATAACCCTTAGATTTATCCCTTGTGACAAACTATATCCAAACTTTTTAATTGTCATTTTAAATACTTGGGGGTCATTTGGTAACGTTGTTCTAGTAATATTGTTTGTATTTTTTGGAAATACGTGTGGGTGAAAAAGTATGGAAATACGTGTAATGTTGTTTAAAAACTAAAAACATGTGTTTAAACTTCTATATCAAACAGCCCTTAATAAGTCATGACAATCTAACTACTCTGTCTATATCTGTTACAAACCACAAATGGAGCGACCTATCTGGCAGAAGGAAAATTTTCATTGGCATCCATTACATCCAAACAGCTCCTGTTTTACCCTCTATCCTATGCTCTCTCTCTCTCTCTCTCTCTCTCTCTCTCCTCTACTGTTTTTGTCTTCAGAGTTTCTCAATTTTAATTGGCATCTATTACACCCAAACAGGCCTGTTTTGCCCTCTCTCTCTCTCTCTACTGTGTTTGTCCTCTCTTAGAGTTTCTTTTAATGTGGATAAGAAGATAAACCACACAAGACAAAATGGAGGTGTTAAATGAAAATTGTCCTCTTCTTAGATAAGTTGCTCAGTTGCTTCTTTTCAACAGATATGGGCAGATGGTTAGATTGTCATGACTTATAAAGTCTTGGGTTTAAAATGGAAAAATTAAAAAGTCAAGGTGTAATTTGTCAAAAGAGGCCAAGTTCTAATCCTCAATGAAATTCATAATATGGTATGTTGCCTTTCCATAAAATCAACAACATATTATACGTGGTGTTGTGCCAACATTACATATATCAGCATAACATTTGTGTGGGGACATAGGTGTATCATCTAGGGAAATTGAGTCAATAGTCATGCAGAGGCACAAACTAAATACTTTGGGTATGATTTCATTTCAAACAGACATTTTTCTAATTAAGAGGATATGCAATTGCTTTGATAATCAGAGTAAGCGAGTGTGCATGTATACGGAGAGAGAGAGAGCAAGTCATGTCCTTGCTATGTCATTCATAGTTTTAAGAGGAATTGTTTGTCAGCTCATTCATATTGTGTTCTCATGTCCTGTATCCATGGAAGTACAAAGCAATAATTATCATTGAAGGTCCCAGAAGTACCATAGCTTAATAAGGATTGGAGGTTTTCTAATCCTATCAGCAGGAAAGGGAGAGGTCCTCCAATAAATGCTCATGCAATAAGTTTTTCTCTGATTATGTTAAGTATCATCGCATTATAAAATTTCTTAAAGTAGTGCACGCACCAC
>NW_027071397.1:0-1726 GCF_002906115.3 Quercus suber | reverse complement strand
TATGCCTGCAATGGTTGGTGGATTTGGGAACTGGCTTGTGCCATTAATGATTGGAGCTGTAGATATGGCATTCCCAAGATTAAATAATATTAGTTTTTGGTTATTACCACCTTCACTAATCTTATTACTTTCATCTTCATTATTAGAAGGTGGAGCAGGAACAGGTTGGACTGTTTACCCGCCATTATCATCAATTCAAAGTCACAGTGGAGGAGCTGTAGATTTAGCTATCTTCAGTCTTCATTTAGCTGGAATTTCAAGTATGCTTGGAGCTATGAATTTCATTACAACAATTTTAAATATGAGAGCACCTGGAATGACATTACATAAAATGCCTTTATTCGTTTGGGCTATTTTAGTAACAGCAGTATTACTATTATTATCATTACCTGTACTAGCCGGTGGAATTACAATGTTATTAACAGATAGAAACTTTAATACTAGTTTTTATGAGCCAGCAGGTGGAGGTGATCCATTATTATACCAACATCTTTTCTGGTTCTTTGGTCACCCAGAGGTCTATATTTTAATTATTCCAGGATTTGGAATGGTTAGTCATACAATTTCAGCATTCTCTGGAAAACCAATTTTTGGTTACTTAGGAATGGTATATGCTATGATGTCTATTGGAGTTTTAGGATTTGTAGTATGGAGTCACCATATGTACTCAGTAGGATTAGATGTAGATACAAGAGCATATTTCACAGCCGCCACAATGATTATTGCTGTACCGACAGGAATTAAAATCTTTAGTTGGTTGGCTACAATTTATGGTGGTTCAATAAGATTCACAACTCCAATGCTATTTGCATTAGGATTTGTATTCTTATTTACAGTAGGAGGACTAACTGGAGTAGTACTTGCGAATGCATCAATTGATGTTGCATTCCATGATACTTACTATGTTGTAGCCCATTTCCATTATGTATTGTCAATGGGAGCTGTATTTGCATTATTTGCAGGATGGTACTATTGGTCACCTAAAATCTTTGGATTATCATATAATGAGTTAGCTGGACAAATTCATTTCTGGATTTTATTTATTGGGGTAAATGTAACATTCTTACCATTACATTTCTTAGGATTACAAGGAATGCCTAGAAGAATACCTGACTATCCTGACGCTTTTGCAGGATGGAATTTAGTTGCAAGTTATGGATCAATTATGTCAGTTGTAGCTGTAGCCGTATTTATTTACGTAATTTACGATCAACTAGCTAATGGAAAAGCAGTTTCAAATAATCCATGGAGAATTCCAGCATTTTTTGAATCAACTGCCGAATTTAACTTAAATGCTAATATTGCTAGTTCATTAGAATGGTCATTACAATCACCACCAGCTCACCATGCATATAATATGTTACCCGCTGAAACTGTGCAAACAAATTAATTTAAACCCTTTTAGATTTACTAAATCTAGATTATAATATAATTATAATAATACCCCTATATATGATATATAATAACAAAGAAAAGAAATAAAATAACATTACTACTTAGTAATGGGATATTAAAATCTCTTAGATTGGAAGTTCCTTTTTTTTACTAAAGAAACTATTACAATGCAAATGATCTTAGATCTATTGACGTAATTTCCTCTAATATAAAGAAGCCATTGGCTATAACTTCTACCAGTATTTAATAAGAAAAAGAGATAATTATTTATTGGTTAAAATCTAAGTGATATATATACTATATAAGAAAAAAAAAAATAGCGGATGGGCAG
>NW_027071396.1:0-1727 GCF_002906115.3 Quercus suber | reverse complement strand
AAAGGAAGAAAAAAAAAAAAAAATACACTCACGGCTTATTGCAGCAGAATCTAGAGGCTGAGAATGAATAGTGCTGAGAATGGAGGCTGGAATGGCTTTTAGAGAGCAATATCACCTTTCAATAGACATGGCAAAACGGCCAGTCGGGTCAATTGGGTTGCGAATCACGGGTTAAAAACATGTCATTTTAAGCGGGTTAATGCAGGTCGGGTCGGGTTAACCTGTATTTTTTACATAACTTTTTTTTTTTAATAAAGAAAACAACATGTATTTGTCATTTGAAAAGTTATGCAACAAATTACTTAATATAAAATGCATTATTTTGAATTCAGCACTTATATTAAGAATGAACTCTGTTAAACTTATTAATACTTATTCAATAATTTTAAAATTATACAAATCCTATCATTGCTATCTAAAACAAAATAATATAACAATAAGTAAAACAAATACACATGTTTTATTTCTACACAATATCAACATTCAAAAATATAAAACAAAATTACAAATGACTTATTGGATAACTCATTTGATAAAGAATAAACACATATAAGAAATTTACAATTTTGAAAATTAATTTTATAATCTATTATCAATTCTGGTTGGTACTCTATTTCAAGTGAGATATACATTAAAGTTTTTTTTTTGATAGGGAGATATACATTAAAGTTTGATTGCTTACTTATTTATATATGGTCTCTTTTATGAATATCATATCATTGTTAAGTAACATACATTCTAGAAAATATCATAATTTATTTTGAAAAGCCGTTTATTTTGGACATAAATTGTTACTGAGGATTTATGCTAATTTAATAATTTGGCTTCACTATTTTCACACTTGTGAATATTTCTCACACATGTCTATAATTTTAAATCTATATTTTTAACTCTACTGTAACTAAATTATCTTGGCATGTACTTTACTATTTTATATCTAAAAATTTTTACTCATTACAGAATGCTCAACCATTTATTTTTCAATTAATTTGCATACAGTCATATAAATGTATCAATTATTTCCTTAAAACCCACAATAAACTATTAAACCAATATTATCTTAATATTACTATTTAAGTATTAAAAAAATGGTTCAGATTTAGGTCGGGTCGCAGGTCGAGTAGAGTCAGGTTAGAAAATTCTGACCCATTTTGCCATTTCTACCTTTCAAAAATAACAACAATGGAGGCTGAGAATGAATTGTGCTGTAGCCGTTGGCTGGGCGTTATTGCTCTACCACGGATGGGACTTAACATGTGGGTGAGACCCAGTAGGTTCAATAAAATTACAAAAATATCATCATAACTCAGTTTCCATAACTCAAAAACACCTAAAACTTGTTTTCAGTTTTTGTATCTCATTACTCAAAAATGTGAAAATTGAGTGATGGAAACAAAACTTGAAAACAAATCCAAACAAGCTGCATCTCTGTGGGTCTCACTATTTTTGAGTGATGAGTGATGAGTGATGAAAATTGGGTGATGAGTGATAAAAACATCAAAATCCAAACAGCCCCTAAATGATTTTGTAGAAATCGGAAATTTGGAAGGTGATTATTTATAATATAGAAGAAGATGGTGTTATTATTAATAAAGGTAAAAGTTAACAAACGCATTGGTTTAAAAAAAAAATTAGAAATTTTTTATATGAAAAAAAATTAATTTTTTATAGCTTTTTATATTTCCTATAAAAATTATGTCAAATTTTTTTTTAAAATAATTTATTAA
>NW_027071395.1:0-1728 GCF_002906115.3 Quercus suber | reverse complement strand
TACTTCTGCAGCCACTCGATTCCAACTTTACAATATTAAACCAACTTTGAGCAAGTCTACATAAGACTAAATACAATGTTTTGATCATGGTTTGCCAACATTACAAATTAGAGTTCTAAATACATAAAATCCTAAGACCTTAGAACCTAACATAAAATATGATGTGGGTTTGTGTAAACCTAATAGAAATAGGAGAACTCATTTAAAAGGTCCATTAAGCTCCTATTTAAATAAGGTGGTAGAGAAAGAAAACACAAACCTAATGCTTCATAAGGTTTTCTTATTGAAACCCTAGCCTCCATCTTTTGAACCTATGAGTTCAAAAAACAGAAGAAAGAGATCTTGTTGCGACTCTTGTGCGTCTTTGGGTTTTGTACCAATCAAAGTCTTTGGCACCAATAAATGAAGATCTTATTGGTGTTTTTATGTGAAATTGTTGCCAATCAACTACAACAATCAAAAGAGTTGTTGTGGAGTTAGTCACGTACTGGGATTCATGCAAAATTGTTAGCTATGAATTAGAGATCTGTGGAAAGGGAAGAAGTCTCTACAAAATCAAGATCAATAAGGGATTGGCGTAAGGATTCGACTGTAAGTAGTTACTTTGGGATAGATCAAGTTAGAGTAAGATTCCTTGTACTTGTAACATCTTGATTTTGATTAGTAATTCTAGGGAGTGGTGAACTGAAAATCACCCAGTGAGGGTTTTGCCTTATGAAGGTTTTCCCCATTAATCACTCTAGATTATTTGGTGATTTGTTCATGCCTTCATAATATTGGCATGTAATTTGACGTAATTAATCAATTTTTGGTAATTAAATTAATTAACAAGGGTTAATCTATAACACAATATCGTCTACATAAAATTTCTCCATAATCAAACCCCATCCACTACAAGTCAACAACCCAAAAGTCACTAAGAAGTTTTGGTTTTTTTGGTTTAGATGAACAACACTTACATGTATAGTATTTTAATCTCACAATTAATGGGGATGACAATTTTGCCCCGCCTCACTTGACCCACTCCTCCCTGCTTCGCCCCACACGAGTTTTTCTTCTCCAGCAAAAGGGGTGGGGCAAGGATGAGGCAAGATTTTAGACCTACACCACACTCCACCCCACTCCACCCCACCCTGTGTTGATAAGGGTTAAATTGTAAATTTTTCATATTCTAAAACTTTACTTTTTAAACAAACATATCATCAGCTTATTTTATTCTACCCAACGTAGTTTTCGACCTCTTTTTTCTCTCTAACAAAGTTAGAAATAAGTTACCATTGAATTATCACTGTAACCTTGGAGAACACTTCCTTCTTGGATTTGCTTTTTTTTTTTTTCTAGAGAGAACTTTAACCTATAGCATCCACTCCTAATGATAACTCTTTATCATTCTACCCAACGTAGTTTTCGACCTCTTTTTTCTCTCTAGCAAAGTTAGAAATAAATTACCATTGAATTATCATTGTAACCTTGGAGAACACTTCCTTCTTGGATTTGCCTTTTTTTTTTCTAGAGAGAACTTTAACCTATAGCATCCGCTCCTAATGATAGCTCTTTATCATTCTACCCAACGTAGTTTTCGACCTCTTTTTTCTCTCTAGCAAAGTTAGAAATAAATTACCATTGAATTATCATTGTAACCTTGGAGAACACTTCCTTCTTGGATTTGCCTTTTTTTTTTCTAGAGAGAACTTTAACCTATAGCATCCGCTCCTAATGATAGCTCTT
>NW_027071394.1:0-1737 GCF_002906115.3 Quercus suber | reverse complement strand
GCCAAACCTGCAAAATCAAGCCAAATCCGAGGAGATCTCGACAAAATCCGAGGAGATCTCTACCAGATCCGGCTAGATCTAGTGGGATTTATCCAGATCCGGCCAATTCCAGCAATTTTTAGTGAAAAATTTCAGATTCCGACGAAAAAAATGCAGATACCGGCGAGATTTTCCAGATTCCGGCATAATTTTCCAGATTCCGGCGACATTTTTCAGATTCCGGCGACCTTTTTTTTTCAGATTTCGAAGATTTTTTTTACTCCGGCGCCCGACCGACCCGACCGACGCTCACCCTCACCCGAAACCGACTCGACCGATTTTTCCGGCGGTCGGTTTCGGGTTCCTCCACCCTCCCACCCGACGCCGGCGGGTCGAGTACGGGTTGGGCCCAAAACCGACCCGGCCCGACCCGTGGACAGCCCTAGTCATAACTCACTATACCGAAAAAAAAGAAGAAGTGGTAAATACGTAAATCTCTATAAACTCACAACTTTTTTACTATTTATTATTAATAAATTATGATAAAAATTGTGTAATTTATTTTTTTATTATACTCGCATTTTCCTTTTACTGCAGAAAGAAACAGTGCAGCTAAAGAAATGGGAAGGTAAGATGGGACAGGGAACAGAAAAATATAACAATTTTCTTATTAATAAAGCAAAAGTTGTCAGTCTCATTTAGGTGATCTTTTTGTTAAGAATGTACATCCAACTTACCAACTTTGACTGTATCAAAAAACTTACTAACTTTGACAAAATTGATTGATGTATAAAGAAATTTCGAACTCAGCTAGATACTTTGGATTGGTCCTTTTTCTATTGAGAAATTACTATTGAACACAGCTTGTGTACACATAGTACACATATCCTCATTTTACAAAGAAATTAGTGGCTTTTATTTATATTTTTAAAAAATATGTGTAAATAAAAAATATATAAAAATACATGCAATATTTTTTAAAAATTAAAAATTATTGTTTAAATAACAGTAACAAATATGTTCTTTCTTTCCAAATTACAATTTGTGTCTATTGTGTGTATATTAGATTGTGTAATAAACAGTACCATTTTCTCTTTAATGAATTCATTAATTATTATGAGAAAGTAAGGATTAGAACTATAAACTTTTTGGTTAGACATCAAAATATGTTAATTGAGTTATAAACTCTTTACAAAACAAGTCTTTTTTGAATTGGGATGGATTAAGTTATAATTTTATATTGAGTATTAATTTGGTTCAAATTCAGATTGATACTTTTTTTCTAGTTAATTTGACCTAACCTGACCCACCATATATAATATTATTTTATTATTAAAAATTTTTAGTTTGAATTAATTTAGTATTTTGGAAATTAGTTTTGATAAATTTGAAATTTTGTACTATAGTTTATGCAAATTATGTAAATTGTAATAATTTATTAAAAAAGAAAATGTAGAAATATTTGATGAAAATGTAATTGTTTACAAGCCAGAAAACATGTAAGCACCATCCACTTATCCAACCCAACCCATGTGATTGGATTTGGTTGGGTGGAGCCGTTGAGACAATGTCAGGTCAACCCAACTCATACAAACCCTGTTAATTATCAGAACAAAGCTTTTTAATATTGATTTATTCTTACAAAAGGTTTGAAAGTTGTCATTAATTTTATAGTATAAAATAAATATACATAAGTTTTAGCCGCAGCCACAGTATATATCAAATTATCAATTTAAAATCAAATAACATAAATTCTTA
>NW_027071393.1:0-1737 GCF_002906115.3 Quercus suber | reverse complement strand
TTTTTTTTTTTTTTTTTTTTGGGTCTGTTTGAGCCTTAGAAAGAATGACAAATGGGTATTGGGCTGTGTAGCACGAGCTAGACGACAGCAGACCATATCTGTGTGTGGTCCATACGTGTGGGCTCACATTTTTTTGTGGCCCCCGCACGCGTGAACCTGTGTCCATCACTTTACAACGTGCTCCTCACCACCCGCGCTGTGCCAACAGCCAATTTGCCAAATTTGTTTTATTACTTTATTAAACTTTGTTTATAGTTGATTACCATTCAGCATTCACATTGCTTAAGGTAAATTCTTTTCAAAAGTTTATTCACTTTTTTTTTTCTATTTTAGTTAACACATTTTTCACATTGACCTGTGTACCAAATTTTTAATGTCATCTACAGGCTACACCACTCAAAGCTAGACCTACCCATTAGTTAGTTGGAGAAATTATAAAGTCCTTAGGTGGACAAGTAATATAGTTTACCATTTCACTAAAAAACTGCTATTTATTTAAAATTGCTGAGTTAGTAATTAATTTCTGTTTAAAAAATTTTTCTAACTAACAATTTTAAATAAGTGGCAATTTTTTAGTAAAATGGTAGACCACATCACTTGTCCACCATGTGAATCTTATAATTTCTACATGAGTTGAGTCGAGTGAGATTAGGGCTTAAATTGCAATTGGATTCAATTACATTGATTGGAAAATAACAAAAACTGTTGTTGATTGCAAAGAACCACAACTTCGATTGTTTGATCTCCCCATGTGTGGCGGCCAGATTTGGTTGAAGCTAACAATGATGTACAACGAAGGGTGATGGGTATCTCTGTCATATCTTGATAGAGTTTGTTATATTTTTTCCTAGTTTGGAAGCCCTTTGAGACTTGTGTTAGTTGGTTTTTGAAGATTTCAAGCCACCGTCATTGACAACCTCTTGCCATCGAAACCGCTCAAATCCTTAAAAGTTAGCCTGGGTCAAGTAGGTGGGTTGGTTTAAACGAATCTTTGGAAAATCCTACTCACTGCCATCACCCACATAATTGATTGAATCTCGCACTTATATCGAAAAGAAACCCATTAGTATCTTAGCCTAATGATAAAGAGAAACAATTATGAAGATGATACAATAAGTTCAAATCATATCATATCTAAAACAATAGCAAATTTATTTCCCTACATGAATAATGAGAAATTTTAGCTATCGTGTAGATAGGCTAATGCAATAAGGAGTAGGAGGAAGTCAGTTAAATTTAACCAAAAAACAAAGTGTGAGAATCAAATGATGTTGAATGCTTTTAGGAAAAAAAATGAAGTAGAAAAAAGACAAAGATAAATAAGATGAAGAAAGAAATGGACAAAGATATTAGTAATATTTTTCATATAAGTGTTTGTAGACATGCTAAACAAGTCGAGTTTAATATTAAAAGTTTAAAATTAGTTCATTAATCTTATATTAAACACAAACTCGAACTTATCACCAACCTAGATTATATAAACCAAATTGAATATGCATATTCATAGCAAATTGGTCACATCATTAAACCGATTCACACTTTGCTTGGAAAAATTTTGCTGATATTTTGATTGTTAGGTTTTAAACCCAAAATACAATGACTCTCAAATTTTCTTTACAAACTAACAACTAACCTACATTTTCTTCTTAAAGTGTTATATTTTAAAATTACTAGGAGCCATGTAGCTTAGTGGCTTATTTTCCTCACCTTAACTAACAACTAACCAATGTTTGATTC
>NW_027071392.1:0-1738 GCF_002906115.3 Quercus suber | reverse complement strand
GCTGATTTAGCATCCCAGTGGAGAAATCAACCTGACTTTTAGAACATGAAACATTTCCTTTTTAATTTTATACTTTATTCATCATTGCTTTTCTGCTTTATTCCACTCTTGTTTTTCATTATTCACTAGTTCTCTATTGACTGTATTGAGTCTATTCTATATCACTGTGCTTTTATTTTATTTTATTTTTTTATTATTATTATTTTTTATAACGAATCTCACTTTGTGATGTATTTTTTAACTGTATCATCTCTTTATTATACTGTTTATTTCGTAGTGCTCATTTTCTATTTTTTAACTATATCTTGTCAAATTCCTAAACTTATTCTCGGCTACTCCTCATCAAGTTACTACACAATAACTACATAAAACTTTCGAAAGTTGTCAGCAAGGGAACTACCGCGTTTAGCCCACTCAACTACAGAACAAAAGGCTCTAGCCAGCTAGCAGCCTCCACTAATGCCCCCAACCATTTTTCCACGCATTATCCCCAATTCCTCATAACATATATAAATTACTATACAAACAATCTAGAAATAATAAGCATTGAGACTTTGATTTTTGGGATGTTGGTTAGAAGTCTCGTCTTTGCAATTTTTATTTTTCCTTAGATTGCTATTAGGAAAAAAAGGGTTGCACTTTTTCGTTTTCACATATTAAGTATCCGTTTGGCAAAATTATTTTTGCTAACTTATTTTATTATATAACTTAATTTTGCTACTATTTATAGGTCTCACTGTACTTTTTAGTACTATTTACGGGTCTCACTATACTATTTCAGCTAACTTTTATCTTTATCTACAATACTTTCTGTGCGCACCCAAAAACCGAAGCCCGTTTGGGCTGGACCTCGCTTGGGCTCACAATTTACTTGTATAGTGGGTTTGGATTTCCCACAGTGGGTCGTTCAAAGCGCCAAGGCCCAATGGTATCACTTTTCTTTCCTCGGGGGTCTGAACCTCCTCCTCACTCTGTTTTCTCTCTATTTTCACTCCTCTTTTTTCTCTCTTCAACCAACCCCCGTTTTCTCAAAACTTCTTGTATTTATAGTCTACAGAATAGTGGAGAGGTCATAAATGTTTGCCATTGAGTGCCACCGGCGGTCCAGTATTATCGATCGTAAGTGGGTGGTTAGGTAGGCATGGGAAGCGGTGAGGGTGGCGTTGGAACTTGGTTCCCACCTCCACGATAGTTCCCTGCAGCGGTGCCTCTCCGAGGCACGGCCGGGTAGGTACAGGGCGGGGGGTCCCAGGAACCGTACGTTTATCACTGCTCGGGGAAGGCTTGCCGAGAAACGATGAAAGGGCGAAGCTTGGGCCCGCAGCATGTGTGGCTCGGGGGTGGGCCGCTAGGCAGAGGGTGACAGGCCCTATGGGCCATATACCCAGGTCAGGGCCCAAGGCCCGCTAGGGGCCATGGTGCGGGGCCCGTACACTTTCAATTAAAAGTTTTCAGTTTCAGCAAAATAAGCGGATCCTAAACGAACCTTAAATTAGGAAAAAAATTAGCTAAAAACTTTTTTGTAGCCATTAGTTATAACTCCTAATAAAAAAATTTAACATGGCTATATATATTGAAAATCTAACAGCTAAATTGCAAGTTATTTATATTTTTAACATGAATATCAAATTTCGTGTCAGACGTATACTATTTAATATTCGATTTATAAACATATATATATATATATATATATATATATAATTTTAGACTACAATAACTTAGAATTTAAACATGTAAT
>NW_027071391.1:0-1738 GCF_002906115.3 Quercus suber | reverse complement strand
GCTCATGTTCTGTTTGTACTTTGACTATCTTTTTTTCATAGGATGAATTTCAATAGAGGCTTTGGCAATTAGATATGTTCATGCATTTCAATCAGCATGACTATGTTATATTGAATTTGTATTTGGTTAGGTTATAACTATTTAAAAGCTTGTTCAAGTGGTATATCTATGCATCTTGTTTCAAAATGAAACTGGAGTTAATTTTTTTTTTTTAAAGGGGATCTATGTCTTGACAGATAATGAATTATATGGCTTTAGTAATAATATTTCTCATTGGATGGCACACAAGCAATACTTTAAGGTAATTTTGTCACATTTTGCTCTTCTATGTGGATTTGAGTTAATGTCTATGAGACAGTGAGCTTTGAATTTTTGAAGCAAAACTTTAAAGGTTATAATTTTCTATCAATCTAGCTATATTATCAAATAAGAATTAATTTTAATATTCAAGAGGACCTGTTAGTAGATATGCTCTAGGAAGCATGAGCATGGACACTTCATTTGGGCTACTGTGTTCGTGTCTGACATGTATTGGGCCCTAGACACCTCTAGGATACACGGATACCTATGGGACATAGTTGTAGGTGTGTCCCAGCCCCCTTTTTTTAATTTTTTTTTAATTTAAAATATACATATTTTTTTTGGGAAACAAGAACATGAATTCATTTAATCAACAGAAACTTCTGTCAAACAATGCAAGATTGGTAGATGATCTATGGGTGTCCTCTAACCAGATTTGAGGGAGATGAGATCCTCTAGCTAGTTTAGCTAACTTATCAGCAACACAGTTGCCTTTACGTTTCACATGAGAAAAAGAAAAGGACCTGAAACTAGCTACAGGTTAGAGAGAATCTTTAATCAGGTGACCAAAGGGCGCCATACAAACTTCATCTGAGTTGAAAGATTTGATAATAGCTTCAGAATCCCCTTCAAATATGACTTCCTGCAAGCCAATCTCGTGAGCAAAGGAAATAGCTCTCCAGCAAGGCTATTCTTTCAGAAAGAGCGCCAATAATGTGGCCTTCATGGTCCTTAATCACCACTCCAAGGCCAGCTGCAGCTTGATCTTGAAAGATAGCACTGTCAAAGTTGGCTTTGAATCGTGGACAGGGAGGGGGAGACCAGTGAACTAAGGAAGGGGGCTGCTATATTAGTGGTGGCCAATCTTGGGCCCTCTGGAATTCCTGAAGCCGCTCAATGGCATCAGCATGAATCTTGGAGTATGGCAGCGATGGTGAGTCAAGTCGGGTA
The DNA here is from genome assembly GCF_002906115.3 of Quercus suber. Lineage (NCBI taxonomy): Eukaryota > Viridiplantae > Streptophyta > Magnoliopsida > Fagales > Fagaceae > Quercus > Quercus suber. Next base: position 487 of record NW_027071391.1, on the reverse strand, counting down.
GAATTTCTTTTATACCAAATGCTCCAGGAAATAAAAGCAAAGCGCTCTGCTAATTGAGCAACCTGGGCATTGAGAATTCCCATGAATAGATCACGAAAATTAACAAAGTGATCCGACAACTGTGGTCTGCATAATTCTTCCTCCCACCTGATTTCTTTGACGACGTAGCATTCCCAAAGGGCGTGTATGGTATCTTCATCTTGGTCACAGCAGCATTCGCAAGTTGCATTGGTAGTAATCTTCCTACGGAAAAGATTTCCTTTAGTTGGAAGTGAGTCTGAGCAAGCCCGCCATAAGAAATGTTTAATCTTATTCGGGATATTGAGCTTCCAAATGCTTGTCTAGAATCCATTACTAAGAGAGGTGCTTGAAGGCCCTGGTTGATCCATTGCAGCTGACTCAGCCAGAAGCCGATATGCAGATTTAGTGGAGTACAAACCACTCTTTGTCTTCCTCCATATTTTGGTGTCACTGGACCTGCGTGAGC
>NW_027071390.1:0-1738 GCF_002906115.3 Quercus suber | reverse complement strand
TGGCAATCCAAGGTAGGACCAAAAGCATTGAACTTTGGTTGAACAATTGATTTTCATGTCTAGGTATGGGTTGTAGACTTGGTGGAATCATGGGTCACAATGGCGGATTTGTGGTGATGGTAACCGTGATTTGTGTTGTATGGTGGATTTTTGGACGGTGGTGGTAGGGTGGTTTTAGTTGAAGTTGCATATCAGTTTGGCTCAAGAGATGGTGAAGGGGAGAAGCAAGAGAGATGAGAAATTGTCGGCTTTTTCTAACTGTTGGATCACTTTTTTTTCCACACGTCACTCGCCTATTTAAAAATGGGAGGAAACATGAGATTTCTAGATCGGAGGTGAGACGACCCCTTTAAAGAAAACATGATGTGTCAAGATTCTAATTGAGATTTTAAATATATAGAATTATTTTAATAAATATAATAAAATTTCAACTTATGACATCCACTTCATGATAGTTGCTTTTTATCACCAGGCCAAGACACTGATCGATATTTGGTGTAGGCAGGGTTCGAACTCCAAATCTCTTATTTAATGACAAGAGATTTACTAGTTGAATTAAGTGAAACCCACGTATAAAATAGAGTATTAACGTGTAAAATTCTAAGACTTCAAACTTATGTGACAAAATATCATTACGTCAATCAAAAGTAATTTAATATAATAAGTATAATTTTTATCCCTCTTTTATTTATATTTTCTTTTGTTAAAATATAAAAATTTATAATTGTGATGGTTATTAATAGAAATTTATTATTAATAAGTGTGTGTATAGAACTATATATTTTAGCGTACATATATAATCTTTGCTCATGGGGCAATGACACACTCCATGAGGTTCTAACTAAGATGCATCTATTGCTTGCTGTAAACTATATATGGTATATATTAGACATTTATTATGATTTTTTTTAACATGGAATTATATACATTTCCCACTCCACCTTTCTTTCAGCCTTATTTACCTTTGTTCAGCATTAGACATTTTTTATTATAATTTTTTTTAACATGGAATTATATACATTTCCCACTCCACCTTTCTTTCAGCTTTATTTGCCAAGTTTGTTCATGGGTTGTACAAGCTGTTGCAAAACGGTATCTCTAGTTTAAAAACAAGTGTTTATAAAAAAGAGAAATGATATGTTCACAACATTTTTACAATAAATCTTAAGTGACAGGTTGTTACTGGTTATTATTGTTGGGGCAAAAAAGTAATCTTAGTGTTATGTTCAAATTTGAATCTATAACAACTAACCACCCATGATTTGTTGTGAAAATATTGTAAAAATATTGTGAATATAACACCTCTGTATAAAAAAACTTATAAAGAGTTGTTGCAAAACAGAATTTTTGGTTTAAAATGAGTGTTCGTAAAAAAATATTACAAGAAGTTACTGATGCAAAACAAAATTTTGAGTTTTGAAAACGCGCTTTTATGTTACCAAAATGCCTAACCAAAACACTATAAATCCCCGCTATTCCAGACTCTAAACTTTTCCATTACAAATTACAATGGCATCAACTTTCATTCAACTCTCTCTCTCATTTCTCTTGCTTCTTCTCACTTCACCATTCTCATGTGCAAAACATGCAAACAACCACCATCACTTAGCAGAAAAGCTCATACGAAGCCTCAACTTGTTCCCTACAGACTCCATTGACATTGCATCCCCTGACCCTTCATTTGTTGCCCCAAAGATTGTAGAGAAATCGTTTTGTTTTCCTTCTCTGAATAATTCTG
>NW_027071389.1:0-1739 GCF_002906115.3 Quercus suber | reverse complement strand
CTCTTGTGTATATGTATTTGTTTCTCAAAAAAAAAAAAAAAAAAAGGCTCTAATAAAAAGTAAAACAATAAGCTTTTATTCCATTTATAATTGCACTGTCTATCAATTATCAGTCCTAGCTGGGAAAAAAAATTTAGGCCACTATATATGTTACTAAACATGAATATATCTTATTTCTAAAATTATAAAATAAAATAAAATAAAATAAACATGAATGTATCTTTCTGCAGCGCTTTGGTAGGGCACCTCTCCTATAAAATACTTCCCTCTCCGAAAAAAAAAAATCAACTATTTTGTGATCTAGATTAGACACCCAGCAATGCAACTGAATTGTTTTCTCAAATTGGAAGGAGAGGGAAGAAGAGGTTTCATATTTTTATCAAATTTTTTTGTTTTGAGTTATGATCTTCTGTCTTGAGGGGTGTGACTCTAGCCTATTGGTGGACTGTAATTATTGAAATGACAACAACAAAACAAAAAAAAAAAAACAAAAATTGCTACTATAAAATAATAAAAAATAAAGAACAAATAAACATGGGGGAAAATAAAAAGGTCTGTGGGCTAACGTGATAAGCTACTTTGCATTATCAAATAAATTATAATAACACGGAAAGATGAATTTTGCTGTGATTTACGAACGAACAAGTTGAAAGGGAATGTCAACTTTGTATGTCTTTCAATATATGTACCTAGCCTTAATAGTACCACGCCTATGAACAAATGAAATGGAAAAAATATTTAATGGGGAAGGGAAGCAAATATATGTCAAAACAGTAAAACATGAATATTTAATTGGAAACTAGCTAGTCCATGCTTGAACATTGAAATTATTATTACCATATCAAGAGAAGAAAAGAATTGAAGTTGAAGTTGAAGTTGAAACACCCTCTTGTTAATTGGAAATCTATAATTAAGAATGTGTATGTGAATATAGAAAAAATAAAATGAAAACACATAATGTGACTGAAACAACTTACCCAAAAATGAGCTTGAGTTCACCAAATTGCTTAGTTTTTCCGGAATCGGACCCACAAAGTTGTTGTAAGATAGATTGAATTTTCTCCATTGACTTTGTTGAAAATCTGGTATGTTTCCATCAAATTGGTTACCCACAAGGCTAAACTCCCAAAGCGAAGGCAATGCAACAAGGGACTTGGGGATTTTACCCGTAAATTCATTTCTTTCCAAATAAACTTTCCACAAACTACTCATTCCATCAAAAGCATCATCTGGAATATCACCTGAGAAGCCGTTTAAAGACAAATACAATACCCTTGTTAAACTAAGTTTCTTCACAGTAGGCATTGGACCTTTGAAGCTGTTATTCATGAAACTTAAACTACGCAAAGTTGGTATCTCAGCCAATGCGTCTGTGTCAATCATGCCCGAAAGAGACATGTTCTCTAGGCGCAACCCATAGAAGACATCATTGCGGCAAAGCACGCCAGCCCAGTCACTTTTGTTACCATTGCACAAACTGATGGAGGGGTTCCAGTTGCTTAGCGCGGTGGCGTTAGACAAAGAGGACCTGAACTTGAGGAGGCTAGCCTGAGTAGCATTGTCCATAGCACCGTACGTTGCCACAACATGTACTGACATGATGAACAACATGAAAAGCCATTGTTGTACTAGTACTTTGTTGCTAGCCATGATGATAAGGAATGTTGAATTTGGCTCTCAAAGCAACATAGGCGATGGGAATAATATATGAAGATGAAGATGAAGATAAAGGTGGGGGG
>NW_027071388.1:0-1741 GCF_002906115.3 Quercus suber | reverse complement strand
ATCTGTTTAATTACACGAAAGACATTTTTCAAATACCTGGAATGAGTAGTACAGTCAACATGCAACACATCAAGCAGCATTACTATGGGAGCCATCCTTCTATAAATCCATTTGGGATCATTCCTGTTGGTCCAGATATTGACTACTCTTCTCCTCACGACAGAGAGAGGTTTTCTTCATAGATTGTATATAATTGCAAATCATAAGATAAATTGTATGTATCTTGAAGTCAATAAGATTTTTCCTTGGGGAAAAATAGATTCTAAAAATAGGGTGATGTGACTGTCACTGTAAGAACACTGGTTTTTTTTTTTTTTTTCCTCTGAGGTTAATGCAGTATTTCCTTTGTGTTTTATTATTATTTTATTTATAAGAATCCTTTGTGTTTTAAAATTCAAGCATGGCTAGCAAATAAACTCTTTGAATTTGCTAATTATTGGCTGAAAATCATTCATTTCATCATTTGTTGTGAAATGTCTAAATTCAGTTGAAATTTCTGCTAAATATCTGCATGATACTGACAAGCAAAAAAAAAAAAGGATGATATTGCCCGGAAAATGAAGCTCTGGACTGGACCTTCCCACATGCAAGTTCAAATCGCTGAGGTTAATAGATGAATTATGACGGAATAAATAATGGTGTTTATAAATGTGGGTTTGCAGTTTGGCCTTATGAGAAATAAAGAAATTGGTGAAAATAGGTCATTGTCAATTTGGTTATTTCATTTCGGTAGCAGGAAGTTGGTCCAAAATGTAGAAACTAGAAACTAAATTAATAGCAACCTTAAAATATAAAGACTGAAATGATATTTTTGTCAAGAAATACATAAAAAGTTTAAATTCAACAAGGAGTTGGTGTAAATCCGTCTAATAACTGAAAAACATATGTATTTCATTCACAACTTACTAAATAGACCCTACCACATTCAATACTTTAGAGGATCAATCCCATTAAAAATCCCCTCCTTAGAACCACCGTCTCCAACCCGTTGGTGGTTCTAAGGAGCTTAGAAAGGACGTAGGAGCCGCCTTTGCGTGGGGGAAAAGACACCAGAGATGCCTTTAGCAATGGCAATGCTTCCCATCTTTCTCACCCTAAAAAATAAAACCTTTTAAACTATTTAAAATCAAAACCCCACTACAAATTAAAAATCAAGACCTTGTTAATTTGCCTTTTACCTTTTTGTGTAGGGTTCTAGTGAACAACAGCTAAAGCCATTGTTTTCATGGTCGTAAGCATTTGCTAAGAGGGAAAGATTCGATTTTGGCCAAATGTGACGTTGCGGAAGTCTGAACAAAGCACATTCGAACTCGATGTCTTCTTTGATGGATAGAAACTAAACTGTTAGTTTTTGGTTAGTAAACCTCGAATTTACGAGGGGTTTTTTAAATCCACAAAGTGATAAACTGGAATCTGTTAGAGAAAGAATTCGACAAAAGTATATATTTTATTAATAATAATCTATTTTGCCTTTAATGGCTACAAAACATATAAATATTGAGAAAGTAAAACCCTAGGACGATTAAGAAACGTCTAAAACCCTAATTCGCACTAATTACACGATTAGGTGACAAAATACTAAAATTTTACCAAAAATGGCAAAATTAAGTTAAATGCAGAATTATAAACTATTGACCTTAAGGATTGTTGAGGTTCAAAATAATTAAATAGCCACAAATAGGCCCAAAAAAAAAAAAAAAAGATGGAAAAAGACTTTGGGCCCATTTCACCCAAAAAAAAA
>NW_027071387.1:0-1748 GCF_002906115.3 Quercus suber | reverse complement strand
TTTTGTGGCTGCAATAATTGCTCAAGGGTTTTCATCTTTGTCCTCTTCGATAAGTGCGTACATCCTGCATGTGTCTTTCTGTATATCACTCAAGCTATCTTGAAGGCGGTACAGGTCGTCTCGTAATTGCAAGATACTGTGCAAATACTCGTCTCGTATATCAAGTGTTTTCATTTAGGTCCCTCGTACTTGGTCACAGGTTCGTTGTGGTTGACAAGGTACTCTTGAATGGCTTTGCGAATCAGCGTCGTCTTGCTCATTCCAAAGCCTCCACTCAGACGCATACCTAGGCGCATAAGTGCGCGCATCTCATCTGGGTGAATGATGACTGTGGTCTTCTTTTCCATGCCTGCTTCAGACATACGTCCCCTCCTCAATGACAGAGAAGTACGCGTCAAGTGCATGGGGTACTTCGTCTAGCATCTTGAGCATGTACGTCTCAAGCATCGTCTCGTCACAGCGCTCTTCCGCTTCGTGTATGTCAGCGCATATCTCACGCAACAGAAGCATCTGTGCGTAGCAGTCTGCGCGCAACTTCAACTCGTACTGTTCACTCTGCGTTGTCATCTGTGCCCCCTTTTAAGACGTAAACGGTCAATGCCTTGAGCAATCGATCCATGTTCTTAACCTGCATGTTGAAATCGTACGACACCATTAGGTCATCGAACTTGTCACGTATGCTGTCGAGGTGTTCCTTTCTTAGGTGCGATTGCATAATCCTGTCTTTAAATGCTGACATTCGTATCCCTTGTAGTAGCAGGCGTAGGGGTTTGCCCTGGCGCGCAGTTTACTTGCACGTGCAACCCGGACAGCAGCGCGTACAATCTTTCGATGGGATGGGCATGTGTGTGACACCCATGTTTGAATGCTGTTGTCCCCAAGCTTCTTGTGCTTAACGAGCACGTCAAAAATCATCCCCTTCACCTGTTCCCCTTGCGCGATGTTCCACAGCACAGGGTATGTCATCGCCTGCACTGTCTGTGTGTACGCGCCCTTTGCCCCTTGCTCTTCAGTGCGCGCTGCTGCTGTCTTGTAGTCAACAATGTACAAGCCAGGTCCCCGTAACTCTATGTTACGCTTTTCTTCGACGCGCCTGACGTCACGTGCATCCATGTTGACGAGCAAGTCAATCGCCCCTGTCGGACAGTCGTCACCGTAGATGCCAAAGAAGTCTTCAGTCTGTTCACGGTGCAGTCCTGTCACAGGCATCACAACCTCAGTGCCTACAACTTCTCCCCAGAAGTGACGCTCATGCATTGATGTGTAGAAGTCATAGAGACGCACCGCTTCTGACCAGTCAGGGTCACCAATGTCACTGGTGTCAACGATGGTGTTTGCAGGCAGTGCACCCTCTTGCCAAATTTGCAGCAGGTAATGATAGAACGACCCAATAGCCAAAGCCCCTGATCGAAGGTCATCATGTGTTGCCGCCTCTTTCACCTTCTCGTTGAGGTACGCTTTCTTGCCGCACACCATGGGCGTCTCATAATAGGACGGTCCGCGTCCGCTTGCTGTGCCACGTTTTGCCGACTGGTAAATTTCGTAAGCTGTCATGTGCCCCTCCTTTCGAAGCGAGCAGACAACGGAACCGGAGGCTTGTTCAAGGGAAATCCGCCGATGCCCTCAGTTTTAATCCGCTTGTACAGATTCTCCACTGCTTCGCGGGGATAGTCACCGTACGCGAACTGCATGGTGGGTTTGTACCACGCGATGTAGCGGTCCTCGCCTGCAAAGAAATCGACCTCGAC
>NW_027071386.1:0-1755 GCF_002906115.3 Quercus suber | reverse complement strand
GGGGGAGAAAGGCCCATAGGCCCTAACTTTAATAAAGTCACAAACAGAAAATTGTTTGGTGCATAGTTTACTATTACAATCTGATATTTGTGTGTGAGAGAGAGTTATTATTCTCTATTCAATTTTGAATATTAGGTGTCTCCATTTTGAGCTAAATTTTGATGCATTGAGATCCTATTGGACCACTTCTTTTTGTCCTTCACTTTACCTCCATGGATTTAATGAGAAGCATGCAAATGTTCCTAACATTTATTATGTTCCTAACATTTATTAGGTCACCTGTTCTTGGATAGACATATTACTTTAAATACACCATATATATTTAATGTTAGTATATATAGACAGAGTGGATGCCATTTTTTTTCGCCTTGATTTAAGATCGCAAATCTTCAAATGTAGATCTTATAACTATGCCATACTCTGTACACACAATAAAATCCATACAAATCCTTCCATTTACTCTCTCCTCTCTCTCTCTCTGTGTCCATCTTTTTGCTTGGTCAATTACTGCATTTTTGATGTTCTAAGTTAGTATGATCTTTTTTATTAAAAATAATAAGGATAGGGGCGACTGTAAAGATTTTATCAAGCTCTTATGTGATTAGAAACCAATGTCAATAACTTTTCTGTCAAGAGCCTGGTTACTTAATAGTGTTGTTGGTGTGGATCTTTTAGAGGAGGGTAATATCTCATTCCCACTGGTTGTAATAAATAAACTATATAAAATAAAAAAATTGTAACAACTTTTCCAATTTATTCTTTATTTTATTTTTTATTATCTCTATTTAAGTGTAATTAAATATGATAATTTTAGAAAATATATGTTTTATTACAATATATTTTTAAAGATATCACTTAAAAAGTTTGAATTTTTTTAATAGGACCAACAAAAAACAATGGAAACAATATTTATTAGAGTAAAGTACATCTTTAGCCCTACAACTTTGAGTTTGTTTTCATTTTGACCATTAATGTTTCAAAGTTTTCATTTTAACTCTTCATATTTAATTGCATTTTCATATGGTGCTACAGTTCATTTTGTTAGTGATTTGATCGTGTATAATATATATATTTTTGTCTACAAGAATGATATTTAGACATTTCATACCATTTTAGACCTAGTATTTCATGAAATAGTTGAATCTAAAAGACACTTAACGATCAAATTATTAATAGAAATGAACAACAAGGCCAACATGAAAACATGATTAAACTTTTTTTGTTTTTTATGAGAAGAAAAACATGATTAAACATAAAGGGCTAAGATGACAACAATTTAATACTTAAAAGGACTAAAATTCTAAAAGTGCACTTTAATTATTAACAAATAAAAAGCACAAATTCTGATAACTTTATTGTTGGTTTTAGAATTAACATTAAACCTCCATAGCAAAAAAAAAAGAAAAAAAAAACCGTTAAACACTCTTCAAATTTATGCTTAATTCATTGGATACTTAACTTATTTTGAGGTTGTAATTGTGTAGCAAACCTATTGAAGAATTATGGTTTCGAAGAAGGACCATATGTGTTCCCCAACACATCTTGGGGTGTACTTATCCCACCAAACATTGAGGATGATCACTCACCACTACCTGGTTGGATGGTTGAATCCCTCAAAGCCGTCAAGTACATAGACTCGAACCATTTCTCAGTGCCCGAAGGAAAACGAGCTGTGGAACTTGTAGCAGGAAAAGAAAGCGCCATTGCACAAATAGTCAGAACCGTTCCTGGAAAAACCTACACCCTCACTTTTGC
>NW_027071385.1:0-1756 GCF_002906115.3 Quercus suber | reverse complement strand
TTACAAATATATAATTTAAACATTTTTGATGTTTTTTGATTGATATTATTCTTTTAAGAAATTGTTATATTCTTCTAACTATTTTTATTATGCATTAAACTTTCCTAATTTTTTTTTGGTACAATTAAAATTTTTAAGTTTCAAAGTTATTGTTCAAATTCTCATTCTCTTAAGGAGATTATTATGATAACCAAAACATATCATATAATTACAATTAATATTATTCTCAACCCAAACTTGTATTTTTCAATTCTTAAGTCGGTACACCAAATTGGACCGAAGTGATCTGAAATGGACCAAATATATAGAATAGACCAAACTGGATTGAATGGACCGAATAGACCTAAGTGGATTGAATTGACAAAATGTGCCAAATTGGACAGAATTAGAACAAATGGATTGAAATTGACCGAATTGGACTAAATTTACTGAAGTAGACCAAATGGACCTAATTGAATTGAAGTGGACCAAATTGGACCAAAATTAACCAAAGTGGACTGAAATAGACCGAATTGGACCAAATTGATGAAGTAGATCTAAGGGTTCATTTGGGAACAACTTATTTAGCTGAAATTGTTTTAAAGTATGCTTGTAACTTAATTTTTTTTTTGAAAATATGAGAAAATGAGGGAAAAAGTGAGGTTTTCAATAACTGTACATAAAAGCTAAAAAAAAAAGTTAAAAGTTAAAAGATAAGCTTATAAGCTCATGCCAAATGCACTCTAAATAGACCGGAAAGGAAGAATAAAAAATTTGAAGAAAAAGAGACCAAACCAAACCGGCCAAACCCAATTCACGATCTGGCCTTATAAATAGGGTTGAGCATAGACCTGGCAACTTGACCTGTCCCTACCCTAAGGGTCTTGGGCGGGTTGGATGAATACTGGGGTCGGGTTCAAGTCCAATATTTGGGTTTGCCTCGGGTTTAGGTCGGTCTTGGGTACAACCTGACTTGATCAATCTTAAATTTAAAAAATAAAAAAACTTTTCCATAACTTTTAATGCCATTTTTTTTATATTGCTTTTATTTAAATAGTAATGGTCTTTTCTTGCAATATTTCCAAATATAATTTTTAGCATAATTTGGTTTATTGTAGAATAATTTCCTAAATGATACTAATAGTAAAAATACTTTCCATCCAAATGAAGGTTAGAATGATGATAAAATTATTGGACTTTACAAAAAAGGAATAACTCTAACAATAAAATTTTCCATAGTAAAAGTCAAATTATTGTTTAAAAAAGTTTTTATTTCAATCCTAATTTTACCAAGGATCTTATTTATTATTGGAAAGTATATTTCCAAACTAAGCCCTAGTGCTGATGTAGACAAAAATAGTAAAATTTATTTTCTCATTCAATGAGAATCAGGTCAAGATGTACACATGGGAAAAAATTTGTAAAAGTTTGTTGCCTAATCAAGAAATCACGACCATTAAGCCTATATGACAATAAATAAATAAATAATGCTAGAGATACAAACTATTTTACAAATTACTAATGTGGTGAGTGATTATTGATAATTGAAAATGTGATATTAATGGTGGACTTAAATTAAAACCAATAAGAGGTTGTCTACATGATTATTTAGAGTAATACTATAGTCACAAACTATTTTACAACATTTTTACAAAATGTTGATGTGGCTAACCTTTTATTGGTTTTTATCTAAGCCTTAACTAATATCATTTTTTTATTTATCAATAATTACTCACCATATCAGTAGTTTATATTTTTTTTTTTTTTGTAAAATAGT